>NC_073353.2:41912500-42057500 GCF_027580225.2 Misgurnus anguillicaudatus | reverse complement strand
TAGAAAAATAGGTCCCTGGTGACAACATTTTCACACCCACACTAAAAATAACACCCATACCAGGAGAATCAGCGTCGTCTGAAACGCCTAGAAAAATAGGTCCCTGGTGACAACATTTTCAGACCCATACTAAAAATTTTCAAAAAAACACCAAGTCCAAACTCAAAAATACTTCTCACAGAAATCATACCAGGAGAATCAGCGTCGTCTGAAACGCCTAGAAAACTTGGTCCCTGGGGGTGACCAAGAAAAATCTCAGGGGGTGCACTTCCAGGGGGTGCACTCTTCGTATTTATGCCTATAACCTAACCTTAACCTAACCCTAAGGTACCAAAAGAAGCGCAATCAAAAAGGGAACAGTTTGAACTTGGATTGAAGTCTCTACGACCTTCCTATCAAGAGATATTTGAGGATCAGTCATTTGACTGATCCTGCATTTACCCCCTATACCTAACCTAACCCTAACCTAACCCTAACCCTAACCTAACCCTAACCCTCAAAAATACTTCTCACAGAAATCATACCAGGAGAATCAGCGTCGTCTGAAACGCCTAGAAAACTTGGTCCCTGGGGGTGACCAACAAAAATCTCAGGGGGTGCACTTCCAGGGGGTGCACTCTTCGTATTTATGCCTATAACCTAACCCTAACCCTAACCCTAACCCCAAGGTTCGTGGGGAAGAGGCATAGCCTTTCTCAGTCATTTTCAACCCTTTTCACCCTAACCCACTCGTTTTTCACTCGTTTTTCACACATTCTTTTATCCCCCCACCATCCCCTTTCCTAACCCCAAGGTTCGTGGGGAATGGGCATAAGAAACCATTCAAAATCACAAAAAAACATTGAAAAATCACAAAAAAACACCAAGTCCAAACTCAAAAATCCTTCTCCCAGAAATCATACCAGGAGAATCAGCGTCACCTGAAACGCCTAGAAAACTTGGTCCCTGGTGACAAAATTTGGCAACCCATACTGAAAAAACAACAATTTCCATCGACTCAAAAACACCACCATCGTGTCCGGCGACCTCTAAATAGTATATATAGATATCAATTTTGTATATAAACCAATAGGAAAATAATGTGCAATACCGTATCTCGACTGCTGGTTGCGCTATCTAGCCGAAACTGGGCTCATTCGAAAGAGCTCCCACTAATTAGTATGTATACCAAATTTCAGGTCTCTACCACCTTCTGGTCAACAGATATTTGAGGATCAGTCATTTGACTGATCCTGCATTTACCCCCTATACCTATCTCAGGAACGGAACGACGTACAGTAAATCTGAACACTTCCGTCTGACATAATTCGACTACGAGGAACACGCCACACTTGTCCCCGTGTCTCTATGACCTTCCGTTCTCGAGATATAAGCATTTTAATGTTTATTTCCGGTTTTACACAGACTTCCGGTTATCACAGGAAGTCGAGCGTGGTACCAAAAGAAGCGCAATCAAAAAGGGAACAGTTTCAACTTGGATTGAAGTCTCTACGACCTTCCTATCAAGAGATATTTGAGGATCAGTCATTTGACTGATCCTGCATTTACCCCCTATACCTTCCTATCAAGAGATATTTGAGGATCAGTCATTTGACTGATCCTGCATTTACCCCCTATACCTGGTGTAACCCTAAAATCGCAAAAAAACACCAAGTCCAAACTCAAAAATACTTCTCACAGAAATCATACCAGGAGAATCAGCGTCGTCTGAAACGCCTAGAAAACTTGGTCCCTGGGGGTGACCAACAAAAATCTCAGGGGGTGCACTTCCAGGGGGTGCACTCTTCGTATTTATGCCTATAACCTAACCCTAACCCTAACCCTAACCCTAACCTAACCTAACCCTAACCCACCCTAACCCTAACCTTTTGACATACGGTACAACAACCATACATACAGTGGGACTGTGGGGTGGGGGCCTTTCTGTTCCTGGGGGCGCTGATGGGATTGCTCGGAGTGGTCAGTTGACTGATGGCCCATGCAAACCGAGTCTGGACTTGTTCAGTCTCTGGACTAACCTGAACTCCTAACCTAACCCTAACCTAACCTAACCCTAACCCTCCAAACTCAAAAATCCTTCTCCCACGACGTACGGTAAATCTGAACACTTTCGTCTGACATAATTCGACTACGAGGAACACGCCACACTTGTCCCCGTGTCTCTATGACCTTCCGTTCTCGAGATATAAGCATTTTAATGTTTATTTCCGGTTTTACACAGACTTCCGGTTATCACAGGAAGTCGAGCGTGGTACCAAAAGAAGCGCAATCAAAAAGGGAACAGTTTGAACTTGGATTGAAGTCTCTACGACCTTCCTATCAAGAGATATTTGAGGATCAGTCATTTGACTGATCCTGCATTTACCCCCTATACCTAACCCTAACCCTAACCCTAACCTAACCTAACCCTAACCCTAACACCAAGTCCAAACTCAAAAATACTTCTCACAGAAATCATACCAGGAGAATCAGCGTCGTCTGAAACGCCTAGAAAACTTGGTCCCTGGGGGTGACCAAGAAAAATCTCAGGGGGTGCACTTCCAGGGGGTGCACTCTTCGTATTTATGCCTATAACCTAACCCTAACCCTAACCCTAACCCTAACCTAACCTAACCCTAACATAACCCTAACCCTAACCCTCTCCTAATCCAGAAACCTTAGAGAAAGTAAAGCAGAATACAACTCTGTGGATGAATCAAAATATGACGATTCTCAGGGAGCATTACGACGCTGTGATAGCTACAGGTTTACAAAATATAGGTGTTTATAATGACAAAGCCTTTGAGAAGGCAGTTTCATGGAGCAGGATGAGATACAAACGCAAATTCACAGAGAGTTCAGTTGAAACATTGAAATCAATGGTACAAAAACCCGTTAGTGACGTACCGTCAGCATCCCTTGACTCTTTTCCGCCCCTTACTAGACCCTCCAGATTATCTAGGAGAAAGACGTATGCGTCAGCATTGACAGGGGATGCTAAAATGCAGATAATTGAAACCAAGCGATTATCTGAGGGTAACATTCAACAATTGAATATCCCGATGCAGGAAGATGTATCTGCTCGTGCCACTGAACCCAATGTAGTTCTCCCTGCGCCTCCTGGTGTCAACTTGGCGTTGATTCAGGTCCATCGTGCAGCCTCCCCACAGCCCCGTAGGGATGAAACGGAGAATATAGAATCTGAAACGAGTGAAACACATGGTAAGGGTGAGATTGAACCACAAAAACGAATCCAACAGGGAAGTGTGTATAAGGGGGAATTGCAGATATGTACTAACCCAGATGTTTCTTCTTCTGTTGCCCACGTATCTTCACAGGTTCCTCGAACGACGGTAGGGGAGACCCCTGTAACGGTAAACAAAAAACAGGAGGGAGAGCGACAAATGATGACGGGTGATATGACAAGAGAGATGTCTCTTGGAATCAAACCCCAGTCTGAGTCCCTTTCACATACCCCTGTGATGAGCCCTCTGGGGGGTCCTGCCCCGTCCGTTCGTCAGGAACCTGTGAGGCACAGGAGAACAAACAGGAAAATTTTCGATTGGGAAATTTCAATTAACAAAAAAGTAGCAATAATGGGTGATTCGAATCTGTCCCGAGTTCCATTCTTCACCCATGCTGACGTACAAATTGACAGCTTTCCTGGGGCCACCTTTTATCACATTAATGGGGTGCTGGAAAAATTATCACCACAACTCTTTACGGAGGTTGTCGTTCTGTCAGTGGGACTTAATAATTGTCTGGCAAGACAGGAAACAACAACCTCATGTAAACATTTACAACATTTATTGAGAACGTGTAGATTGAAATTTCCTAACGCTCAGGTCTTCGTCCCTTTGATTAATTTTGCTGATGCTTTGGAAAAGGACGTACAATTGCTCATTGGTAAATTGAATGTTTTTATTGAGAAAAAATGCCAGTTTCTGCCCGATCTAAATAAACTTCTATTCTGTACAGAACCACGTGACCCGATTCATTGGACTCCTAAAACTGCAACAAACATTCTTGAGTTTTGGCTTGACCAGTTAAACTTTTAGGTGGGAAGGAGGTGGATTCCACGACCTCCCACCGATCAAACATAACAAACCTTTCTTCTTATAGATTAACTGTAGTTGAGATGGAGGTTCTGGAGAGGGGCTTAACCTTTATCCCCACTCCCAGTCAGGGGAACCGCGGGGAACTCCGGAGGGATGTCCACTGTTATCACAGAAGACTAAAACTTTTAGATCATTTTCAATATCAGTCAACATACAAGCATGTACCGTTTACGGACCCTTCCATTTGGGAGCCAGATTCCACAACGTTGTCTGGGCCTATTCAGGAGATAATTAGGAAGGATTTGAGTAGTTTTTCTAGATATAAAAACGTAAAAAGTAGAACATCGAATATCACAGAGGAACAAAGAGAAGCTCTAAATAAACTCAAAAATAACAACTCAATTGTGATAAAACCTGCCGATAAAGGCTCACAGATCGTTATTATGAACAGATCCCAATACTTATTTGAAGCAAATAGACAGCTGAGCAACGGGCAACATTATAAACCGCTGTCACGCTCCATCCAACAGGAAACTCGTAAAATGATTCACGACACAATTGAACAGTTATACGTTAATAAATATATTAATAAAAAGCAGAAATCTTACCTTCTTGGTCCGGACCCTCCTAGGCCCAGACAGTTTTATCTGCTCCCCAAAATCCATAAACCTCCCGAACAGTGGACTGTTCCCTCCGAAGTCCCCTGCGGACGTCCCATCGTCAGTGACTGTTCATCTGAATCCAGCAGAGTGGCAGAGTATATAGATCATTTTATTAACCCTTTATCACAAAAACATCTGAGTTATGTTAAGGACACGTATGATTTTGTACAGAAAATTAAACGCTTACAAGTTCCATCTTCGACACTACTTTTCTCTATTGATGTAAGTTCATTATACACAAATATAAATACAAACCTAGGCCTACAGGCCATTAAGAGAATATTTCAGATGTATCCAGACCCCATGAGACCTGACAGGGAAATCTTACAGCTCTTGGAACTGAGTTTATCCAGAAACGATTTCGAATTTAATGATAGGTATTTCCTACAAATACAGGGCACGGCCATGGGCAAAAAGTTTGCCCCGGCTTACGCCAACATATACATGAGCATGTGGGAAGAAACGTTGTTCATAAAGTGCCCCAAATTGCCTCTTAGATATTTTAGATATCTGGACGACATCTTTGGACTTTGGGAGCACTCTTTGGATGAGTTTCATAGCTTTTTAGAGATATTAAACACCCATCATGATGCTATTAAAGTTACCCATAATGTACAGGTAGATCAAATTGAGTTTCTGGATACACAGATCTTCTTTTATCCTGCAATTAATAACACGAAAAATTTAGCTACAAGGGTCTTTTTTAAAGAGACGGACAGACATGCTCTTCTGTATAAGAGTAGCTATCACCCTAAACATACCTATGAAGGTCTGATAAAATCTCAGCTCATTAGGTTCAATAGAATTTGTACCTTTCCCGCCGATGTGGATAGGGCGACCAGCACTCTTTTTAAAGCCCTGAGGCCCAGGGGGTATTCTAAAAGATTTTTGAGAAGGATTAAAGCGGAAGTTAGAGAAACTTTTCAAAACGAAAATGTAAAAACTCTGAAGAAGAACGAAAATATGATACCTTTTGTGGTTACGTACTCACAATCCCTGAGCCGACTGGGTGGGGAGTTCAGGTCCCATTTCCAGGAGGCGCAGGGAAAACAGGGTGGCTTGGAAAATTACAGATTGGTCATGGCATATAGGAGAAATAAAAATTTAAAGGATATATTAGTCCGAGCCAAACTGACCTCCAAAAAGCAAGACCTGAGTTTGGAAAAATACTTTTTTAAATTACAAATAGCTTTTAATGGTGCTACAGGAGTAGGTACACTCACAACAGGCAATTTGGAATTGAAGACTTCGAATTTAGTGTATGGAATTCAATGTACTTTGTGTCAAAAACTCTACGTAGGAGAAACCAAAAATACATTGGAAGCCAGATTGAAGCAACATTTATATTATATTAATAAGGGTAATAAAGACACAGTTTTGTACAATCATTTTAAGACACACCCGATCAGTCACTTACGTATAACGGGATTAGAAGCAAATACCACATGGTCCATCGGACAGAGACGAGCGGCGGAGCGACGTTGGATGCGGGTCCTGAATACAATCCATCCTGAGGGTTTAAATGAAAAATTTTAATTTATTTGAGTTTATTCATGATATTGTATAAAAATTTAAATTGTTAATTTTACTTACCTTTTTTTGTCCCTTCATTTTTGTATCAGGACCCACACCCAGGTGAATGGATATTTAATTTTTTAAAAGGAAGCAGGTGTAGCGTCGGAGAGGTGGCGCCACCTGTTGGCAAAATTCCCTGCAAAAACACGAGGACAGTGAATAGAGAGTGGTTCTTTTAAAATAAAAGTCCGAAAAACAAGAGGCACGTTGGGTTTCAACTTCTCTTTTTTTTAAAAAAATATATTCTTTATATATAATACACAGGTAATTTTAGATTAGACTTTAAACCCTAACATGATACAAACATTGCAACTCACACGGCTCATTAACATTAATTAATATCACTTTTTGTGTGGTGTGCAGTGAAAGCCTTTAAAAGGTAGCACTTATTTTTATTAGCACTTATTTATACTTGAAATTTTTGGTGTGTACTCTTATGATAATTCTTTCCTTTTTTTCTCCCTTTTTTCTTTTTATTTTTTTATTTTTATTTTTCTTTATTGATCACTCTTTTAGGAGCCGATGTGAATTGCAATGAGACAAAACAAGGAGCATGCAGGGGTCATTTTATTTATAAACACAAATAAACATTGAAGTATTGCTGGAAGGGGAGGGAAAATAAAGAACAAAGAAATATTACATAGAGATCAAAGGGGTGGAGAACACAAAACAAGGGTCATTGAAATTTTATTATTTTTTAACCCCCCACCCACTCCTTTACCTAAACCCAAAAGCCCGAAACAGAGGGATTGTAGTTATTTTTTTAACCCCTTACCCACTCTCCTGTCTAAACCCAAAAACACAAAACAAGAGTGACTGAAAGTAAAAATTTTAACCCCTTACCCACCCTGTGCCTAAACCCAAAATTTCATAACCACAATAGGTTTATTAAACTTTTTTAACCCTCACCCTAACCTTTTTCTAACCCCAACTGCTGGAACCCTAACATAACCCATTTATTTCCTAAACCCAATCCCAAGTCTTATGTTATTGAAACCCAAATATAATTAATTAAACCCCCGCTTTTTTATTTTCAATTTTTCTTTTCTTTCCTTTTTTATATCTCGCCAAATTTTGGACTTTGTTTTTATTATTTTACTCTTCCTGTATGGTGTCTGTTGTTATTTATTAGAACTGAGAGGTATGGATTTTTTATTATAAGTATGGTTTAATTTTATATTGGATTGTACAATTTCTTCTTCTTCCTTTTTTTATCCCTAACATAAAGTTTTAAAGTGTACCTGTGCCAGAGCTAGCCCATGAGGCATTCAGTTCCCCTAACCTAACCCTTTTTTTAAAAGACACGCAGGAGCACCGTCGGGGAGATGTCGCCCCCTGCGGGCAAACCTCTGCTAAAACACTAAGAGCAGTTAGAGAGAGAGGAGGAGAATTTCAAAGTAAAAGCATGTTAGAGCAAATGGTTTATTGTTTTATAAAAAAATATGTTATCTTTGATTTATCCAAATACAAAATAGTACTTATGAACTAACCAATTAATATACAACTTGAGAAATATAATACAAAATAGTATTTATGAATTAATCAATTAATATATAACTTGAGAAATGTATATAGAAGTAAGTATATTTATTTACACACAGATTAGGATATACAGCATTGATAAGAAATAGAAGGGGACAACCGACACTCACACATACAGCGGGAATCGTATCACGTGTGGATTTGTTGTGTATTTTGTTAAGCACTTACTGTAAAAAGCACTTAATTTCCCCCCCTCCCCTCTTTTTTTCTTTTTGTTTGCACTAATAATGATTTCTAAACCATTTTATTTTTATTATTTTATTACCTCTTGTTCCAGGCTGTACTAGTGTCAGTGTCGGTTGCCCCCTACACATAAAAAGTCTTTTAAATACATGCTTGTCAATGGTCTTTACATCATTGTATTAATATTATAATCCCCTCCCCTGCCCCCTTCCCTAACCCCAATGTCAGTAACCCTGGGATTTCAAACCCTTTCTTCTTTTTATTCTTTTAAACCTATTCCTTATTATATTAAAATATCCCCCTCATCTGCCCCTTTCCCTAACCCCAATTTTAGTAACCCTAGTATTTCCGAAACCCAGGTCCTTTTTTTTCCTTTCTTAATTGTCTTTGATCATTTTACATATTTATTATTATAAACCTTAATCCTCCTTCCCACTTTTTATTCTGAACCCAATTCTAAAATGTGTATTATTGGCAATTCTGTTTTCTGTGTTTCTCTGATAAAAAAATCTTTTTTTTATTTAAATAACATCCTCTCCTGGTTTTAGATTGTTTTTCATTTTTTATTACACACATTGAAAGAACTTTATAACTTCAGACTGAACTACCTTTGACACATTATTTTAATTTTAATTTTCCCAGAGTGAATGTTTTTAAGTATACCTGTGCCAGTGCTGCCTGAAAAGGCCTTCATTCCCCTAACCTAACCTTTGCTAGCGCCAGGTTACTGAAACACTTTTATAAGGGGAATGTAAATTATAATTATAATTAAAAATGGAAATGTTGTTAGGTTTTTTGGTTGGTGTTAATAATTGTTGCTATTATATAAAGGTATACGTACCTTGCCTAAACAAAAATATGATGTCTTTTAACCTAATTATTTCATTTTACTTATTCATGTACCTTGTTCAGGTAAAAGCATTTTTTTATTTTTTTTCATAAAGGATATGGCCAAAGGGAAGATACCATTAATATTCCCAAAAAGGGTGAAAAAAGAAACCCTGGAGGCCTATACCAATTCAGACCAATCAGATTGTGCCATGTTGTACCACTTCCTTCCTTTTTCTTTTTAAGTCTTTGTGAGCCATTCAATCAGTAACCTCTGATGAAGCCGAAGTAGGCGAAACGTCAGGCTCTCTTTTGATTTTATTTGTTTTTTTTCTCTATCCCTTTGTGAAATTTATTTTAGCTCTTTGTTAAATAAAGTTTAAGATTTTAATTTTTTGAACTCAGACACAAATGTAATCCTATGCCAGAATGGATCTATACACAATCATCAACCTTCAAGTTGTGGAAGCCATGATAGCATCATCCATTGAGTGAACAGTGAGTATGTGTGGATCTCTTTTATAACCATTTTTGGAAATTAACAACAAAGGGTGTGCACACTGAAGATTCTCCAAAGAGAACTGGAATGGTTTCCCTTCACACAACCTCATCAGGACTCACTGTTTTGTCTCCAAAATGGTAGAACTCTATTGAAAGACACACAAAAAGCAACCATTACTGTTTTTCTTTTTGGATCAAACATAACAGAAGGTATACATTTGTTTGTATGAAAGTGTTGTAATGACCCAAACAGGCCACTAGGTGGAACTCATCATCTCTGAAGAAGTCAGTCTCTTTCAATTACAATTGGTTAGTGCTTTGTTTGAATTGAAAACTTGAATATTGAGAGCTAGTTTAACTTTTATAGAGGGATTTGATTTAATTTTAGGAAGGTACAATTGTGGTTTTTATAATAATTTTTTTCAAATGTTTTTTTACCTGTTCATGTTTTATCTTGTGATACTTACCTCTGGTTTTATGTTTTTGTCCTTTAGTTGAGAACTTTTAAATCATGTCTCTTCCCCTCTTCAATCGCTTTTCACCACTGGTGGACACAGTATTCCCAGGTGAGAAAAGGATAGCTCAGACCTCAAAAAACCAAAATAGAGTAGAAGGCCGAATTAGAGACGTTCCGATAGATTTAGTCTTGACTAAGAAATATTTTAAACTGCTACAAGCCATACACCATTCTGAAATTCTTTCTAGATCAATGGCAGAAAAATCCTGTCCCCTCGGTATGCTAAAACAAGTCACTAAGCTTACAGCATTCATCAAACCTTCGTCTCCCAATGCCGAAACTTTGGAACGAGTCAAACAGAATACGGCTCAGTGGATGGATCAGAATATGACCATCCTTAGAGAACATTATGATGTAGTGATAGCTACGGGATTAGAAAGCATACACACTTTTGATACTGGAGCGTTTGACAAAGCAGTGCTGTGGAGCAAAATGAGATACAAACGTAAATTTACGGATAGCTCTGTAGACACGCTGAGATCAATGGTACAAAGATCCATTAAGGATGTACCCCCAGTGCTCTCTGACTCCATTCCGCCTCTCACCAGGCCATCTAGATTGTCTCGGAGGAGATCGTACGCGTCGGCTTTGGTAGATGGTAGAGCTGAAACACAGATAAATGAAACCAAACATTTGAACAAGTCTGAAAATAACATTCAGCTGTTGAATACTGTAGTACAGGTAGATGCGTCGGCCCGTGCCGTTAAACCCAGGGATCCTCCTACGTTTCCGGTGCCTAGGGAGGTGTCCGTGCAGGTCCATCGAGCCGCTTCACCGCAGTCCCCGAGGGGAGGTGCGGAGAGTGTGGAACCTGATGTTGGCAAGGTACAGGGCGAATCTGAAATTAAAAACACAAATTTAATTCAGAATAGCAATGTATATAGAGAGGAATTAATCATATGCACTGACCCTGAGGTTTCTTCTCCTGATGCCTATCTACATTTGCAGGTTCCTCGGACGACGACGGAGGGGACCCCCAAAACTGGCAACAACATGCTAGAGGGTGAGGGACAGATGATGAGGGGTAAAATACCAAAAGAGTCATCTCTTTTAAATGAACCCCAACCTGAGTCCCTCTCTAATACCTCAGCAATCGGCCTGCAAGGGGGTCCGATTCTGTCTGTTCGTCGGGAACCTACAAGGCATAGGAGAACGAACAGAAAAATCTTTGATTGGGAAATCTCCATTAAACAAAAGGTTGTTATAATTGGCGACTCCAATTTGGCCCGTATTCCCTTCTGCTCACATGCTGATGTACAGATAGATAGCTTTCCGGGAGCCACCTTCTACCACATCAATGGGGTTTTGGAGAAAATCCTACCGAAACCCCTAACAGAAATAGTTATCTTGTCAGTAGGACTCAACAATTGTCTAGGTAAGCAAGAAACAACGACCACTTGCAAGCAGCTACAGCAACTATTGAGAACCAGTAAAGCCAAATTCCCAAATGCTCAAATTTATATCCCTATAATTAACTTTTCTGAAAATTTAGAGAATGCTACTCAAGGTTTACTTGGAAAATTGAACAGTTTTATTGGGAATAAATGTCAATTCTTACCTGATATGAATAGGTTGTTATTCCGCACAGAACCCCATGACCCTGTCCATTGGACCCGTGAAACTGCCACAAACATCCTTACATTTTGGTTAGACCAGTTAAACTTTTAGGTGGGAAGGAAGTGGGTTCCACCACTTCCCACTTGTCAAATATAACAAACCTTTCCTCCTATGCGTTGACAGCGACAGAAATCGAGGTCCTGGAAAAGGGGCTGACCTTTATCCCCACACCGAGTCAGGTAAGCCGCAGGGAGCTCCAAAGAGACGTCCACTGTTACCATAGAAGATTGAAACTTTTGGATCATTTTCAATATGAATCATCTTATAAGTACGTGCCCTTTACTGACCCTTCTACTTGGGAACCAGATTTAACAACTGTCTCTGGGCCTATTCGGGAGATAATCCAAAAAGATTTAATTAGTTTTTCTGACTATAGACCTAGGCAATGTGGCACATCAAATGTTACAGAATTTCAAAGGAAAGCTTTAGATAAACTTAAAAGTAATAGTCACATTATAATTAAACCGGCAGATAAAGGATCACAAATAGTCATTATGAATAGATCACAATATCTATTGGAAGCAAACAGACAGTTAAACAATAAACAACATTATAGGCCATTACGTCATTCTATTCAGTTAGAAACACAGGATACAATACGGAATATAGTTCAAAATCTTTATCAGAAAAAATATATAAATAAAAAACAAAAATCTTACCTTTTCGGTCCAGATCCTCCTAGGCCCAGGCAGTTCTATCTACTTCCCAAGATTCATAAACCGCCAGAACAGTGGACGATTCCCTTTGAGGTTCCCTGCGGCCGCCCCATTGTTAGTGATTGTTCTTCAGAGTCCAGCCGTATAGCGGAATATATTGATTATTACATCAATCCACTGTCTCAAAAACACCCCAGTTATATTAAGGACACATATGATTTTGTTAATAAACTTAAAAACCTCAATGTTCCAATGTCTACCCTTCTCTTTTCTATAGATATTAATTCACTGTATACAAACATTAACACGGAATTGGGATTACAAGCTGTTAGGAGGGCTCTTCAAACACACCCTGACCCCAGGAGGCCAGATGGGGAAATTTTACAACTTTTGGAATTGAGTCTAACCACAAATGATTTTGAATTTAATGACAAATATTATTTGCAGATTCACGGTACGGCCATGGGCAAGAAATTTGCCCCGGCGTATGCGAATATTTATATGAGCATGTGGGAAGAAACAGTGTTTCCTAAATGTGAGAAATTGCCCTGTAGATACTTTAGATATCTGGATGACATTTTTGGCCTCTGGCAACATTCATTGGAAGACTTTAAAGGTTTTATAAGTGTCTTGAATACACACCATACAGCCATTACAGTTACGCATAATGTACAATCAGATAAATTGGAGTTTTTAGACACACAGGTTTTCTTTCAGCCACCAGTTAGTGACTCTAAAACCTTAGCCACTAGAGTTTTCTTTAAGGAAACGGATAGGCATGCTCTCTTATATAAGTCTAGTTACCATCCCAAACACACTTATAGGGGTTTGATTAAATCCCAGCTTGTCAGGTTCCGCAGGATCTGTACCTTTTCCGGGGATGTGGAGGCGGCTACGGACACTTTATTTAAGGCCCTGAGGCCCAGGGGTTATTCGAGGAGATTCCTTAGAAAAATTAAAGCAGAAGTTAGGCAATCCTTTCAGAATGATCACATAGGAAGGGAAGCTGAAAATAGGATACCTCTGGTGGTAACATATTCCCGATCCCTGGGCCATTTGGGCCGTCAGCTAAGGTCCCACTTTCAGGAGGCACAGCAGACGCAGACAGAGTTGACAAATTATAGAATTACAATGGCATACAGGAGAAATAAAAACCTTAAAGATATATTAGTTAGAGCAAAACTCACCTCTAAGAAATCCAAACAAGGTTTACATAACTATGTCCATAAACTGAATTTTGTATCAAATAATGTGACTGGGGTGGGTAGATTAACATCGAGTGAAATTGAACTTAAAACTTCCAACATCGTTTATGCCATTCAATGCACAGAGTGTAAAAAACTATATATAGGAGAAACTAAAAATACAATGGAGTGTAGACTAAAACAACATCTCTATTATATGAGGAGAGGTAATAAAACTACAGTCTTATATGAACATTTTAAACAACATTCAATGGATCATTTACGTATAACGGGGCTTGAACACGATGTCACATGGTCACAGTGTCAGAGACAAGCGGCTGAGAGAAAGTGGATAAAGGTTCTTAAAACCATTGATCCAAGTGGTCTTAATGAAAAGTTTTAGTCGTAATGAGTCAAGAGTGTGTTTTTAAAGCATTCAGAATGCGGTTTGTAACTTACCTTTTCATTGTTTTTTGAATTTAATATCAATCAGCCGTATCCAGGAGAGAGAGGGTATTTAATTTTTTTAAAAGACACGCAGGAGCACCGTCGGGGAGATGTCGCCCCCTGCGGGCAAACCTCTGCTAAAACACTAAGAGCAGTTAGAGAGAGAGGAGGAGAATTTCAAAGTAAAAGCATGTTAGAGCAAATGGTTTATTGTTTTATAAAAAAATATGTTATCTTTGATTTATCCAAATACAAAATAGTACTTATGAACTAACCAATTAATATACAACTTGAGAAATATAATACAAAATAGTATTTATGAATTAATCAATTAATATATAACTTGAGAAATGTATATAGAAGTAAGTATATTTATTTACACACAGATTAGGATATACAGCATTGATAAGAAATAGAAGGGGACAACCGACACTCACACATACAGCGGGAATCGTATCACGTGTGGATTTGTTGTGTATTTTGTTAAGCACTTACTGTAAAAAGCACTTAATTTCCCCCCCTCCCCTCTTTTTTTCTTTTTGTTTGCACTAATAATGATTTCTAAACCATTTTATTTTTATTATTTTATTACCTCTTGTTCCAGGCTGTACTAGTGTCAGTGTCGGTTGCCCCCTACACATAAAAAGTCTTTTAAATACATGCTTGTCAATGGTCTTTACATCATTGTATTAATATGATAATCCCCTCCCCTGCCCCCTTCCCTAACCCCAATGTCAGTAACCCTGGGATTTCAAACCCTTTCTTCTTTTTATTCTTTTAAACCTATTCCTTATTATATTAAAATATCCCCCTCATCTGCCCCTTTCCCTAACCCCAATTTTAGTAACCCTAGTATTTCCGAAACCCAGGTCCTTTTTTTTCCTTTCTTAATTGTCTTTGATCATTTTACATATTTATTATTATAAACCTTAATCCTCCTTCCCACTTTTTATTCTGAACCCAATTCTAAAATGTGTATTATTGGCAATTCTGTTTTCTGTGTTTCTCTGATAAAAAATCTTTTTTTTATTTAAATAACATCCTCTCCTGGTTAGGGGTCAAGCCCCGAAGGGGCGTAGAACCCTATTGTTATTGTTAGTTTTCTTATTATTATTATTATTATATATTATTCTTCTTCTTGTTCTTCCGCCATTGAAGTCAATGGCAGCCCATAGAACCGTACATAGGAAAGTTATGAAATTTGGCACACATGTAGAGGACGGTCTTAGAAGTTACTATAGCAACATTGGTGTGTCTGACTCAAACCCTCTAGCGCCACCAACAGTCCAAAAATCCACTTATGTTCATGCTCATAACTTCTGACCCGTGAGTCCTAGAAACTAAATTCTTGTTTCCTCTGAATCCTTGACTCGTGATGATTCAAATGCACACATTGATGTCATTTGTGTCATGCACATCTTTCCGCCATTTTGAATTTTTCGTAAAACCTACTTTTTCGAACTCCTCCTATACCGTTTGTCCGATTTGCATGTCCTTTGGCATGTAGCATCTAGAGACACCCAAGACAAAAAGTTATCAAAAGCTTTTTGATAGACCAATGCGTTCTCATATAAATTGACAACATATATGGCGGCGAGCACGCCAAAACGGACGTGTGGCTGTATCTTCAAAACACTTTGGTGTATCGACACGAAACTTGGTATATGTCATTACAGTCATGACCTGAGGGTGCCTGCAACGTTTCGTCACAGCGCCACCTAGTGGTCACGAGATTCGAAAAATGCTTATTTTCGCTTATAACTACTTCAGACTTGAGTCTAAAATCATGAAGTTGGTCTTGTTAGATTCCTTGAGGCATGCCGAGTCAAACGATACCAAACGGTTTTCGGTCGGCCATTTTGGGTGTCGGCCATTTTGAATTTTCTCATTAAGTTCAGTATTTCACAAACAGAATGGCGTATCGCTACGAAGTTTGGCATGGTTCATCAGTGACATGTTCTGAGCGCACCTATAAATCTTTAGGACAGCGCCACCTAGTGGTCAGGATATGTAAATAAATTGTTTAAAATCTTTATATCATTTGATTATTTGCCACTATGACATAAGACTTCACTCTATTGATTCCTTGGCTCATGCTGAGTCCGACTGTACCAAACATGTCTGAGTCAAACCTACTTCCTGTCGGCCATTTTGAATTATATTGAACACCTACTTTTTCGAACTCCTCCTAGAGCGCTCGTGTGATTGGCTTGATTTTTGGTATGCATCATCTAGAGACACTCTAGACAAAAAGTTATCAAAAGCTTTTCGGTAGACCTATCCGTTGTCGTATAACGCATCAAAGAATGTGAGGGTGAGCACGCCAAAATGTGTTTGAGCCTGTATCTTCGCAAAACTTTTGCGTATTGATATGAGACTTGGTATATGTCATAACAGTGATGACCTGAGGGTGCATGCACCATTTCGTCACACTGCCCCCTACTGGTCACGAGATATAAAAAATGTCTATTTTTGCTTATAACTACTGCAAACTTGAATGTAAAATTATGAGAGTGTTCTTGTTAGATTTCGTGAGGCATGCCGAGTCAAACGATACCAAATAGTTTTTGGTCGGCCATTTTGTGTGTCGGCCATTTTGAATTTTTTCTTTAAGTTCAAGTATTTCAGAAACGCAATTGCGTATTGTTATGAAACTTGGTATGATTCATCAGCAACATGTTCTGCAAGGACTTGTAAACTTTTCGGCGCCCCCTAGTGGTCAAGAGATTTGAAGCTATATCTCTGCATCTCTTTATCGTATTTACACCAAATTTGGTGGGTGTCATCACAATCAAGACCTGAGTCACAATTTATTGTTTGGTCAGTGCCCCCTAGTGGTCAAGTCATTTAAGGCTATATCTCCGTATCGCTTTATTGTAGTTACACTAAATTTGGTATGTGTCATCACAGTCATGACCTGAGGCTCTATCTATTGTTTCTGCAAAGCGCCACCTAGTGGTCTCAAGATACAAGAAAATTACTATTTTTTTCATAAAACTAATGCAAACTTAGATCTTAAATCATGACAGTCATCACGTATGATTCATTTTTTGCCATGTTTGGCTTGACCCCGGTATCGCTGCTTGCAGCTATATTTTTAGATTGTTTTTCATTTTTTATTACACACATTGAAAGAACTTTATAACTTTAGACTGAACTACCTTTGACACATTATTTTAATTTTAATTTTCCCAGAGTGAATGTTTTTAAGTATACCTGTGCCAGTGCTGCCTGAAAAGGCCTTCATTCCCCTAACCTAACCTAACCTAACCCTAACCCTAACCCTGCTTATCACAAAGTACATAAATGCGCAGCAGCACAAAAATGCTTTTAAATATGAAAGATTAAAGGATTGAATTTAAGAGATTATTATTGAGTCTCTTGGACATATTTATAAATGGGGACTGATTATGAGACGTTAGAAGGCGCAAGGAGCTGCTTTACCTGCAGCCTGATATGTAAATAAATGCTTTGCTTTAAACAAAAACAACACAATTATTTAACATTAATCTTAAACTGGGGATCTTCTACCTCCGCTTAGTTTTTCAGTTTACAAAGTCCGTCATCTAAATAGGGATTAGACATAGCGCCAGCGCAGCTTGCTTTTAAAGGGAATGAGAGCTGTGACTCTCATTGGTTTACTGCACGTTACGCCCAAAATACTCCCATTACAATACCCTACGACCTACCCTTTTCGACCATGCGCTCAGCGCAAAAACGATTTTTTCCGTCGTTAAATTAGCAAAAGTGGATTCGGACACGCCCATTTAGACGTTGCGCTGTGTGCTTTAGACAATGCGCTTAGATTGTTAAAATAGGGCCCCATGATTTTACTGTTATAATATTAAAATCACATTTAGTGAAAGACTACCACTTCAATTGTTCTGAGTTATCAATTTTAACACTCATGTCATTTTATGATAGCTGTGAAACGTGAACATAATTTTGGAGGCACTTACACGACATTTGCAGTAAGAATTATATATTTTTTGTTTTTTATAAAAAAAACTACATACCAAATGAGTGTATAACCATGTCAATATTAAAGGAATAGTCTACTCATTTTCAATATTAAAATATGTTATTACCTTAACTAAAAATTGTTGATACATCCCTCTATCATCTGTGTGGGTGCACGTAAGCGCTGGAGCGCGCTGCGACGCTTCGATAGCATTTAGCTTAGCCCCATTCATTCAATGGTACCATTTAGAGATAAAGTTAGAAGTGACCAAACACATCAACGTTTTTCCTATTTAAGACGAGTAGTTATACGAGCAAGTTTGGTGGTACAAAATAAAACGTAGCGCTTTTCTAAGCGGATTTAAAAGAGGAACTTTTTTTTGTTGCTGTAATAGCACATTTGTGAGTGCTTCGACTCGGCGCAGTAACACCCTCCCCCTCCCATTATGAGAGTGAGAAGGGGAGCGGACTTTTCAGGCGAGTCGAAGTACTCCCAAGGACTAGTTCGCGCTTACGTGCACGCACACAGATGATAGAGGGATGTATCAACAATTCTTAGTTAAGGTAATAACATATTTTAATATTGAAAATCAGTATACTATTCCTTTAAGTCTTGTTCTTTAACAGTCTTGTTTCTCCTTTCTCAGGTAAACGTGTGTGTGTACAATATACAATGCAGAATATCTATATGGCCATGTCCTTAAACGTCTTGTGATTTAAATGGCTTGAACCCCGATAATCGCTGCTAGCAGCTATATTTATTAATATTTTTCTTCTGCCGTAAAACGGATCGTGCAGACCAAACCGTAAGGCCTAGAGACTTGAGACTTGGCCAAATGATAGGTCTCATTCGTGCGCGAACTTGACAGAGTATGAACCCAATCGGCCTATGGGGGGCGCTACAGCGATGGCAAACGCGTTTATGCTCATAACTCCCACAATTCTTGTCCAAATGTCAAGTGTCTTATTTCTCTGGATTCCTTGCGTCAAGACGAACAAAATGTATATCTCCGATTTCATTTCCGTCATTAAAAATTTTCCGCTATTTTCGATTTTGTCGAAAAAAATAAAAACGAACTAGTCCTAGGTTTTTCGCTCAATCGGAATCATTCCAGTGCTAAAATGTTCCTTGGAGTTCGAATATCAATAATTATTGAAAAAAAGTTGAACTTTCGACTCACGGTCGACATGCCACGCCCAAACGTCTGAAGTGTGCGCAGCCTCTTGGACTTTATTGGCTATAACTGGGGACAGAAATGAAGTATCAACACGATACTTGGTACTTGTGATGAGAGTCATGGCCTGAGTTTGCGTGCCTCGTTTCGTCACAGTGCCACCTAGTGGTTAGACGAATCATTTAAATGCTTATAACTTAGGCTGAGTTTGACGTATTTTCATGGGACTTTTTTCCTAAGAGTTTTGAATTGTTGCCGAGTCCAACGATACCAAACATGCCAGGTTTCGCCTTACGGTTAGCCCTGCGCAGCAAATTAGCGTTTAAAAAACATGCACGAATAACTCCGCGAGGGTTATTCCGATCGACTTGAAACAACCATAGGAAGAAATTAACTTTACCTTCTGAACAAAAAACTCTATTGGCGTTATGTTAAAATTTCCATCAGAAATGGCCGAAAATTGCAAAAAACGAAAAATTACATTCCCTTTCAAGGGATACTTGACGCTGTGTCATGTAATGACATTATGGGGACCGCTATGCAGCGTGACGCGCGTGAATATTGTGTCAACTAGGTCTATATATAGACGCCGGCGGATGACGTCAAAAGTGACGTGGCAACGCGAGGCTATAAATAGGCGGAAATAATATAGGTCAAACAGCTTCTGCTATTTCAGCGAACGCTTGTGTGAATGTGAATGTGTCTAAATCTATATCTATATCTAGTGAAATTAGATTAGATTAGTTTAAAAAACTAGGGAAACATGGATAAGAGAAAGGGATTTAGAAGTGTAGCACGAGCTTTGTGTGGATAGCACGAGCTTTGTGTGTGTGTTTGGTGCGGACTACACGCACGCTTTTCCCCGAGGGGGAGGCGTGCGGGCATTGTGAGAAAATACCATTCAAGTGCTCCGCTCTCGATGGTTTTGTTTGATCAGACAAACCCCGCAAGTCTCGTGGTTCAACGGGTACCCGGTAGTCGGCTTTACCCGTTTTAACCGCGAGTGCTGCTTATTACTCTAGTCTGAGGATCTAGATGCAACTAATGTTTATACAGAAAACACAAATGAGCTTACTGATTTATACCCTTTCTCCGTGTTACGAAAAACTATGTTGTGACCCGATCGGCTGTAACAATTTAATATTGAGTGAGGGCTGCCAGTGAACTTGACAAAAGAGGTTTAACTTTCTTCCCTGATTTACACTGATAAGTTATTAAAGGGAAGACCACGCAAACTCCTCTCATTTATTGTTAAACACATCAGCGAGCTTCTTAACCTTTTTGGGGTTTTTTAAATAATACAGATGTCCGTATTGAAAGTATCTCGCGGTTTATTTGTTGCGAGAGACAGCAACAATATAAATGGATAAGCAAGTTTATATGGTCGCGGGTCGCGGTGGAGATTGCCTTCGCAATGTTGGCATTCTTCACGCATATCAAGCAGATTTATTTTATGGAATTAAGGGTGAACCTGAATCCTGTAATATTAGATGAGCTCAGGAGAGCGGCGGAGCTTTCTCTCCGTGCTACTAAAGAAACGGGTTTTTCCTCGTCGCAGTTTCCCCCGAAAATCTGCATCTAAACAGTATTAACACAACATACAGATAACAAAAACAGAGTGTTGTCTCTCGTGCCCCCCTCTCCCTCAGAGTGCTTGGGGGACGAAACAACAACCAGCAATCAGAGAGGCATATAAGGCTGATCTGAGAGCAGTCATTGTCTCAAAATCATAAGGCTGCGTTAAAGGGGACCTGTCGTTCACAAGTGGCCTCTTAGGGCACTTTTCATAGAGCACAGATAAAACCTGTGCCCGATGTGCCCTCACATACAAAATAGTTTGTTAACCCCTTATGTTCCGTCTTCATTAAAGAAGACCTAATTTTTGTCTCCATTAAAAAAGACATATAAAACAGAACAATAGGGTTTTTTAGTAGCTCAGCTGTGCCCTGCCGGTCCTCCGCTTCAGGGCAGTGAGCATTCTGGAGTCAATCTCCTTTTTAGTGCATTTTTCCATGAGTAAAAAAAAAAAAAAAAAAAAAAAAAAGTCACAAAATGGCTGCTAGAGGTTATAGAGAAATGCTACATAATTCAGTTTGTTTCCCATCCTCCCAGGTTCGGAGGGGTTTTACCCACCGAGGTGGGCCCCGGAAAAAGACCATCTTATTAAAGGAATAGGTCATTGCTTTATAGCCATTATTGTATTGTACCAAAGAAGGATGGAGGGCTGAGGCCCATTTAGATCGATCTCTGAGGAGATAAAAATTCTAAAACTGACAATTCCTTTTATTGTGGCGTTAATCAGGTCTGAGGACTGGTTCGTCATCATACATTTAAAGGACCCCTATGTCCATATATCTATCCTCCTGCAGCATCGGGAATTTCTCAGGTTTGCTTTCGGGCAATACCAATATCGGGTTCTGCCGTTCAGAGTAGTTCTTTCACAGCGCATAATGCATGGATTTAACCCTTGCTCCTCTGAGACTTCAAGGGATCCAAATACTTAATTACATAGACTATTGGCTTGTGTTAGTCCAGTCTCGAGACATGGCAGTTCGGCATCGATATGTCGTCCTTGCCCATATGAAGCGCCTAGGGCTACGGAACAACGCCAAAAAGGGCATTTTAATCCCCTAACAGAAAATATAATTTCTTTGGGTAACTTGGGACTCAGTGAGTATGTAGGCACGTATGTCTCCTACACACACAGAGTCGATCCTGGCATTAGTGTCTAGGATCAGATAAGGCCAACTTTACACCGTAAAGCACTTTCTAGAGTGTTAGGTCGGGGTGGCAGCATCCAGTATTGGGGAGACGTAAGGTCGCGCTCTCTACACAGACTGGCGCATCAGGTTCTCCTTTGGTCTCACGGGAAAATATTTTGGGTCATTCAGACATCCCCAGAGTCCAGAATGTGAGAACAGACACCCTGTCGAGGCAAGGGCTGAGGTTGTAGAGCCCATACTATTCGAGAGATTATGGTTTAAA
Source organism: Misgurnus anguillicaudatus (assembly GCF_027580225.2). Lineage (NCBI taxonomy): Eukaryota > Metazoa > Chordata > Actinopteri > Cypriniformes > Cobitidae > Misgurnus > Misgurnus anguillicaudatus. The sequence continues at coordinate 42,035,631 of NC_073353.2, read as the reverse complement.
ATGGAGATTACTCCAGATTTAAGATCCAAACTGCCCAGTGGCTTCAGTTCTGGAATTTTTACGAAATCGGTTTTCATCCGGTTTATATCCATTTACTACCAGAGTTTGTGCTGCGGCTATCTGTTTTTATGCTCTTATTACTAAGGGCTCTATCTGTAGTTGTTTCGAAAGCCCTTCTCATGGCCTCTTTCGAACACATTTGACTTATGTACAGATAAATTTCTGTCACTGAAGTTAGCCTTTTTATTAGCCATCATGGTTCAACGGGTGCCTGCGAGTCGGCTTCACCCGTTTTTAACCGCGAGTGCTGTGAATTACTCTAGTTCTGAGGATCTAGATGTAATTAATGTTTATACAGAGAACACAAATGAGCTCCAGATGAAGATAAGGCTATTTTAAATGGAGACTATTCACTACTCGGTTAGTGACAAACATTTATTTCCAAACTGCCCAGTGGCTTCAGTTCTGGAATTTTTACAAAATCGGTTTTCATCCGGTTTATATCCATTTACTACCAGAGTATAGGCTGCGGCTATCTCTGTTTTTATGCTCTTATTACTAAGGGCTCTATCTGTAGTTGTTTCGAAAGCCCTTCTCATGGCCTCTTTCGAACACATTTGACGAATGTACAGATACATTTCTGTCACTGAAGTTAGCCTTTTTATTATCCATCATTTCTCTGAGGAGAGTGAGTGACTTCTTATTCATGCCTGGAGTTCGCTTCAGACAAATTAAGGCTATTCTAAATTATTCACTACTTGGTGTGTTGAAAAATTTTTTAGTTCCAAACTGCCCAGTGGCTTCAGTCTGGAATTTTTACAATACCGGTCTTTTATCCGGTTTATACCCAGAGTATATGCTGAGGCTATCTCTGGTTTCACACTCATATCCCTGAGGGCTCTAGGGGTAGTAGTAGTTTCAAAAGGGCACCTTATGGCCTCTTTCGAATCCATTGACTCATGTACAGATTAATATCTGTCACTGAGGTTAGCCTTTTTATTAGCCATCACTTCTTTGAGGAGAGTGAGTGTCTTACAGGCTTATCAGCTTATTATTATTCATGCTTGGAGTTCGTTCCAGATGAATAAAGGCTATTTTAAATTATTCATTACTTGGTGTAGTAACGACATATTTAGTTCCAAACTGCCCAGTGGCTTCAGTTCTGGAATTTTTACAATACCGGTTTTTTATCTGGTTTATACCCAGAGTATATGCTGAGGCTATCTCTGGTTTCACACTCATATCCCTGAGGGCTCTATGGGTAGTAGCATCACTTCTCTGAGGAGAGTGAGTGACTAACAAGCTTATCAGCTGCTTCTTAATGCCTGGAGTTTCGCTCCAGGCGACATTTAAGGCTGTTTTAAATGGAGATTATTCACTACTCTGTGTAGTGACAAACATTTACTTCCAAACTGCCCATTGGCTTCAGTTCTGGAATTTTTACAATACCGGGTTTTCATCCGGTTTATATCCATTTACTATCGGAGTATATGCTGCGGCTATCTCTGCCTTCACGCCTTGTTGCGTGGTATATTTAGGATGAGGCCTCCGGCTCAAATCAGAGTTCCAGTATGGGACCTGGCAGTAGTTCTGAAAGGGTTCTTTATGGCACCTTTCGAACCCATTGACTTGTGTACAGTTAAGTTTATGTCACTGTGGTTTGCCTTTTTGTTAGCCATCACTTCTCCGAGGAGAGTGGGCAACTTCCAAGCTTATCAGCTTCTTCTCTACCCTGGAGTTTGCTTCAGGACATATTAAGGCTATTTGCACCCAAGACCGGGTTATGTTCCCAAGGTTCCTAGCAATGTGGCTAGAACATTAGTCTTTCAGGCTTTTCATCCTCCTCCTCAAGAGTCGGCGGATCAACAGAGGCTACATCTTCTATGCCCTGAGGGGTTTTTAGAGGTTTACATTAATAGATCTTCCACCTTAGAAGATACGACCAACCTTTGGTCTGTGTTTGGTTCTCCAAGAAAGAACATTCTTCCTCTAAACAAACAATCAATCATTGATTGTGGAGGCTATTTTTATAGCGTATGAGGTGCACATTGTTTTCACCTCTGCGAAAATTAGGGCACACTCGACTAGGAGTATGGCGTCTTATCTGGCCCCTTTGTCAGGGACCTCCATGCTTTGTGGTGTGGCGGGATAATCTCCCCCACACATTTTTATGAGGTATAATGTTTTTAGACCTCCCTTTTCTACCGGGATCTCAGGTCTTTATGTCTTAAGTTGTGCGTAGACACCTTCACACTTACAGACAGTCACAATTAATTATGGCGTAGTGGGTATCTCGTTCCCCATAATGTCATTACATGACACAGCGTCAAGTATCCCTTGAAAGGGAACGTCAGGTTACGACTGTAACCGTGGTTCCCTGAGATAGGGAACGAGACGCTGTGTCCCTTTGCCATAACTCCTTGTGCCTGTGGCATTCGCTTCAATTTTAACAGAAGCTGTTTGACCTATATTATTTCCGCCTATTTATAGCCTCGCGTTGCCACGTCACTCTTGACGTCATCCGCCGGCGTCTATATATAGACCTAGTTGACACAATATTCACGCGCGTCACGCTGCATAGCGTTCCCCATAATGTCATTACATGACACAGCGTCTCGTTCCCTATCTCAGGGAACCACGGTTACAGTCGTAACCTGACGTTCATTTTTTTGTGTTTTTTAGATATAAATGCTTATAATTCTACAACAAAATGACATTTTTTTCACCAAATTTGATACGCTGATGTCTGAGCAGAGTCTGAGGCAATACAAAAAAATTATATGCCTGCACCACTAGTTGGCCTCATAATTGAACAAAACCTTTGACATTGAGTGAGCCCAATGGTCACACAACTGTTTCTTCACTATACTAAACTGAATAGCCGTGATACTAGCTAGATGTAACACAGTCATGACCTGAGGTTGCATGCACGAGTTTGTCATAGCGCCACCTAGTGGTTATTTGTTATTTTCACTTAAAAATAGTGCAACCTTACATCTAAAATCATGAGTCATCTTGGATTATGCCTTTCATGGCTTTGAGTATAATCATTGGTGGATTGCAATTCACTTCCTAGCAACCAATGAGAATACCCTAGCAGTCATTTAGCAAGAGCTGTATCTCTGTATCAGAACATCGTAGAGACGTGGGGTTCGGCTCTTTTGACTCATTAACAGTATTTTAACATTTTGTGACCCGAGTTTTGCCAATGCAAGGACCACAAACATTTCCTTCAGTGTTCTGTTTGTCAATGTTCCGTGAGAAGAAAGGGAGACATTTCACTGAATGATAGCAACTTTTTTCCTGATAACTTTGAACACGTGTGTCTGGTAGCTTATTTTTAGGGTTTCGAGCACGAAGTGCTGAAAACCTATTGTATTTGTCTGTTTTATTATTATTAGGGGTTCAAGCCCGTAGGGCTGAAACCCTATTGTAATTGTTAAGATTTTTATTATTAATTATTATTATTTTGCCGTAAAACGGAACGTGCAGCCCAAACCGTAAGGCCTAGAGACTTGAAACTTGGCCAAATGGTAGGACCCAATTTGGGGAGAGGTTGATAGAGTATCAACCCGATTGGCCTATAGGTGGCGCTATAGCGATAACAAACGCGTTGATGATCATAACTCCCACAAATCTTGTCCAAATGTCAAGTGTCTTATATCACTGGAATCCTTGCGTCAAGACGAACAAAACGTATATCTCCGATTTCATTTCCGTCCTGAATTTTTTTTCGCTATTTTCGATTTTGTCGAAAAAAATAAAAACGAACTAGTCCTAGGTTTTTTGTCCGATCGGAACCGTTCCAGTGCTGTAATATTCCTTGGAGTGTGAATATCAAAAGTTATCAAAAAAAGTTTGAACTTTCGACTCACCGTCGTAAAGCCACGCCCAAACGCCCCCAATGGGCGGAGCCTCTTGGACTTAAATAGCTATAACTTGGGATTGGAAAGAGGTATCGACACCAAATTTGGTACACATATACAGGGGACTATTCTGGGGTCACCTGCAAAAAATTTCGCCGCTTGAACACTAGTTGGCGCTATAACACCACCTCAACTTTGAAGGTCTGTAACTATAGAAATATGGGACCGATCAACTTGACCTTTGGCACCGGTGCTCCTGGTCTAGGGTACTATCTATGTCTAAAAGGAATTTCGCGTAGCTCAAAAAACATGGCCGCCATCGGCCAATCAAGAAAAAGCAGGTATTAGACAGGGTTAACGGAGGCCGATCAAAACGAAACGCGTTGGGCCTGTTTGTCTCTTGGCCATGAAGGTCTGTGCAGAGTAAGAAAAAATTTGGCCTCCGGGAGGCGCTATCACGTTTTTTCAGTGTTTAAGTGATTGTGTATTATGCAGTGTTTCAGATATCAACAAGATCTTCATATCATTTAATAGAGGTACTTATAATGAACAACTTTCCCTCAAGAAGCATTTGTCTCAGTCGAATTGTTTGTTAGATATTCATAATTTTCTTATAAACCTACTTTTGCGAACTAGTCCTAGGTTTTTTGACCGATCTGAACCAATCAAGTGCTAGAATATACCTTAGACACTGAATATCAATAATTATCAAAAAAAAGTTGAACTTTGCACTCGTGGTCGCAACACCATGGTCAAAAGTACGAAGAGGCGGTGCCACAAATACTTAACCTCTTAGACGTCGAGCCAGCCCCCCCCCCCACTCTGGCAAATGGCATACCCAAAATAAAAAGGCTGTTGCTCATGCATCCTACTGTCTACAAACATAACCAAGGTGTCTTTTGAAAGCTAACACTTCAAATTTCACTACTAGAAATGCAGAACTGTTCTAGCAATAAATATTTCATAGATATAGCAGCAGAAATACAGCGCTCAAGATTTTTTCTCTTTTAAAAAAATTCCATTCTTACATTTCTATGGCAAAATAACTAACCAACCAGTGGTAAATGAGCCTGAAAATATAATTGATCTAAACTCACAGGTCTTGACAGTCTATTTGTAAAATTTGAAGTTGATACAAGCAAAAATGAGGTTTTTACAAGCTTTTTTGTTAGTGTATGTCTGGGTGTCTTTCCAAAAAAAGCCACTTGGAGACTCCAAAGGGACACTTGGTTACCACCTTCTACATTGAGGTCTAACATGTTTATCTGACCATTTCCACACATTTTATTTTGATTTAGTATGTGACAGAATAATATACACTGTTTTTTCTGGAAAATACTAACTTTCTGGATATATTTTAAAAGGTATTTATGTGCATTTTTCTTGGTGTGCTATTTGAAGGCTCCAAAAGGACACCCAATTACTTACTCATATAAAATGAAACAATGTCTTTATTTACTTACATAATTTTGCATGGTTTAGGAAAATGTATAACATTAAAGAACAAATTTATGTAAAGTTTTTTATATGTTTACAATATAGTAGTTATCAACAAACTGTGATAAAGTATTGCACATAGCTTGGCAGTGCTGTGACATGAGTCAAAAATACAAACTATTTACAAAGTATTGCATTCACACTTTAGGATTATGACTATTAGTGTAATGTACCATCATGCCTGCTCTATTCATACACAAAATTCACACTTTAGGATTATGAATAGCAAAGTAATGTCCCATTATGCCTGCTGTATTTATACACAAAATTCACACTTTAGGATTATGGCTATCAGAGTAATGTACCATCATGCCTGCTCTATTCATACACAAAACTCACACTTCAGGATTATGAATAGCAAAGTAATGTCCCATTATGCCTGCTGTATTCATACACAAAATTCACACTTTAGGATTATGGCTATCAGAGTAATGTACCATCATGCCTGCTCTATTAATACAAAAAGATAACAAATTAGAATAATGAATAGCAGAGTAATGTACCATCAGACCTGTTCTAGTGATGCCATTTGCACACATTCACAATACTATCTTACAATAATCTGTCAACAGTCTGCCTCAAAGTACAGTTTTCTTTTCTAAATAAACATGCACAAAACAGCATTGTATTTTCACCAACCCTACAGTACTGCGTGAGTCAGATGGAGATTCTATCTGTGTCCTTTTCTTTCCTCTTTCCTTGGCACAGGTGAACGCAGGTGAAGATGTTTAGAAAGGCAGGAATGATTAGTCTGTGGTCCAGAGGCCTCTGGTAACCACTCTTCATCAGAAGTGTCAGCATCCCTATTGACATTTACAAATAGGTTTAGAAATGCATCTTCTAATGCAACAGATAATATTACACAGTCGAACTATCACGTATTCACTGCATTTTCCTCCCATTGACACAATAAGAACTTTTTACTTTCTACATACAGTAAAACATGTTTCATATGCTTTACATAAGTGTTTCTAGGTGATGCTAATGGCTACAACAAACTGTATTATGGCTACAACAAACTGTATTAGAAACTCACTTTCTACTATAATAACAAGTTAGAAAGAGCTTGTTACATTTTGCCCTTATTTGCGCATGCAAGTTACTAGTCTTCCTTCAAATACGTTATATCGCAATATTAGCAATTGAATAATACTTTGATTACACGATGCATCAATGCACTCATAAGGTATAATAGTCAAAGTAATAAAACGTCTTTCACTAATCAAATGTAATACAATGTAAGAATAATACAATACAGATCGCTAAAATACTTATAACTTACCGATCTAAAAAAGGATCAAGACCGTCTAAAAACATTTCCTCTTGTTCCAAATCGACACTGCAAACACTTTCTTCTTCGGTATCCTCGACATTTTCTTCATCACTGCTTCGCATAAGTTCTTCCAAGGCAGCAGAAAGAGAAAAAACTTCTGTCCTCGATGCTAGTCCATTGTAAGAAGTGCTAACAAGCAGGTGACGTCTCAAAGCCCTGTATGTGTAACGAGCACGAGTGCGTAAAACTCTTATGAGTGCTAATGTATACGCACAGATAACAACACTATAATATACAAGCATTATGCAAATCCGCACATGGGTGTATCCGTCATATCATTAGCTACACGTCACTAGACGCTACATGATTTCAATTGGTCATTTGTCCATTTTTTTATAAAAAACTTTTGCATACGCACAAGCAAACGCTACCTGCAGAACACGCCCCCTTTCACTATTTTATAAGTTTGCCGGGGTAGTTTTTATCAGAAATGACTTGAACTACTCTCATTTTGTTTAGAACACTCTACTAGATGCATTGACGCGTTTGGATTTATCGAAAAATGTGTTTTGAAAGACATAATCGTCGAGTGAACGGGAGTATGACGACATGTTTACCAGATACGAGGGTGTAAACAATGGACATATAAACCTTTTTTTTTACCGGTCAGTGTGTTTTGTGCAAATATTTACTATGGATATTGGATACTGGACTACTTTTCTTCGAAGAGCAATACATGTTACCATTATTTGACCAGACATCTCGTTCCTAGAACACAAAAGGTAAGGATTCGTCCGCTTTGTTATAGCTTTGCATTGTTTTACTCTTCATACAGAATAACCAAAAACTCCTACTAAGTTATTTATATTGTTGAATGCATACACGCAAATGAATCTGGGTTCTTTTATCTTTCAAACGGTGCATTGGTTGACCACATTAGTTGACTAAGTGTTGTTTAAATGAGCAATGAATGTAAACAGTGAGCGTTCGGCTGTAATGGCGAGGCCGCCCATGATCTTTGTCTGTTAACTTGTTAAATGGCTATCATTTATGATAGGAATGAGATATCAACACGAAATTAGGTACACATATGTATAGTCCTAGGCCGAGGTAACATGCAAAAAATTTCAGAGGTTGTCCACCAGGTGGCGCTATAACCAAAGAACAAAGAACGATGACTATAGCATATGTATACGACACATAAATATTTGTCTGACCTACTTGTTATTTTGCACATAACATCTGCTTTCAGATTCTTATAAGGGTCTATTAGGATAATTACATATCTTAGAAAACATGCCGACCAACAGCCAATCAGCATTAAGCATGTACGAGTCCAGCGTAATGGTCTGCGATTACAAATAAACTGATGGGCCTGTTTGTATTATGTTCTCAAGTGTCTGTGAGGATTTTTGGCTCATCATTCCGGAAATATTTGCATCTAGAACAACGGGTGTTACGTTAACTGTCCCCTAGATCAGTGGTTCTCAAAACTATTCCTGGATGCCCACTGCTCTGCACATATACAAAAGTCTTCTATTTTAAACAAATCTACTTTAATCATCAGTAGAGATTTGTATGAACTGAACTGATTGTGTCAGATGAGAGAATCATACAAAATGTGCCGAGCATTGGTCTCGAGAAACCACTGTGGTTCACTGAGTTGAAAGTACTGCTCTAGATGTTTATGTTTATATGAAAAGCAATTTTGTGAATTTGCTGTACTATCTGGGCAAATATCAATATGAAACATAAAATAAACTTTTGTATTCAAAGATTTGATGTGATGTCACATAGTGATGTGGGCACCATTTGTAACCTGTATTCGTTATTTAATTTTTAGCTGCTGTTATGTTCCTTTTGTCCATGGGTTTGCATCTGCATGAAAATTATTATAAGATTCAATGATTTGCAGTCATTTGCCTCATTAAAACTAAAAGACTTGAGGTAATCAATTCAAGCATTGAATGGGCCAGACTAAGTATATCTAACTAATTAACTAGTAATCTGAAGCTTATGACAAAATATTAATAGTTTTATTAAGATCAGACAATATATGTCTTTCCAAGACTAGGGCTGGTTGATTAAACATACAGTAGCCATTAAGTTAAGACTGTGTTTTAAGGACTAGTCTGAAGAACTAGTAGTTAGTTAGGGCTAATCAGTCTTACTATTTGGAATTAAGTATAATTTAAATAATTTAAATATTTTTTCACATGATACTTAAAGCAGTTATGTTCAATCATGAAGACAAAAATGTATGACTAACTTTTAAGACTAGTCTTAGAGATTAATGTTACTGACCATTGGTTTAAATGTAGTTACAGACAAAAATGTAGGTTTATGTTTTAGTTGTCTTACTTGAAAATAGCTTACACTGGCCTTTCATTAAATATATCAGGGCCATAGTTTTGTCTTAAGATGTACACCAGTAATGTTTTTTAAAAGGTTTGTTTGTAAAAAGTACCTAAATGTTTTTACATAACTAATGGCTAGTCATGCATCAATTTAAACCTGTGGAAAACAACCCAATAAAATTATAAAGCTTTAAATGTTGTCTTAGAATTTTTCAAATCCTAAAGGTATGAAAAAGATTGCTGTTAATATGTGGATCCTTAAAGAACAATAATAGGCCAACATTAGAAATAATAACTAATAATCATACATAAAGAGAATATATATTTGGTTATCAGAAGCTTTAGTATTCTAATCTACTTTCCAGAACATAAACATGTCATGATGTATCTTATAAAGTTTTTAATAATTGTTTATATAATTATTGCAATGAAATTGTAATGTTATGATACAATTGGTTGTTTTAAATGTAAATGATTTGCTGAAAACTTACTCTAGCACAGCACATGTGTGAACACTAATAAGTGCTTAATAGCAAATCTGACTGACATTTGCTTAATGACATCATTTGTTATTAACTCCATTTGATATAAACAACACATCTGTATCAGTTATGTATGGACATAGCCAGTGGTTAAATATAAAAAAATGTGGAGCTTTAGTACTACTTTTAGGCCTACTATAATATGACAGAGGCTGTTATCTGAAATACTTGTATGTTTGCACATAATATCTATGTCAAAGAATATATATGTTCTATAAGAACAATTACTTTTGTTAAAAAATAGTCTAAAAGATTTAAACAAGCAAACATTTAGTAAGACCTACAGAATAGATCTCTATGAACTAAAATGACTGTTTCAGATGAGAGAAACATACAAAATGTGCAGAGCATGTTTGTGTATATGTTCCTTTTGTCCATAAAAATATATACGGTTTAATAACTTGCATACCTCACTTTATTTACCTAATTAAAACAGAAAGCCTTCATGGTACTCGATTAAAGGACATGAACATGAATCTACTAAATGAAATGATATTTGTTATTGACACGATTTAATAACACCATCCACCATTCAGATAACGTATCTGGTTGTTTTATTAAATTGTTTCAGTTCTTACACTCAACAACATTAAAGCCAGTGCAGTACAATTTTCTCTACACTGTATAAATTAATTTATATAAATATCAAATACAAAAACAACTTTGCAAAAGTATAGCTATCACACAGTCATTTTGAAAATGGCCCTGACGAACAGCCCCTAAAGCTTATGACAAAGCATACAATGTATTATTGAGATCAGGCAATATACTCAAATTCCTTATTGTGGATTTTAGGTGCAATTTTCCGTGATGTCCACTAGATGGCAGAAGAGGATCAATCACTGGCTGACATTTGAACTCACAGAAAACACAGAAGATGATTACTCTTTAACTAATTCTACTATTAATAGAAATCTGTTCACATTTAAAGGTGCAGTGTGTAATTTTTAGAAGGATCTCTTGACAGAAATGCAAAATAATATACAAAACTATATTATCAGGGGTGTATAAAGACCTTTCATAATGAACCGGTATGTGTTTATTACCTTAGAACGAGACCTTTTATCTACATACACCAAGGTCCCCTTACATGGAAGTCAACATTTTGTGGCGCCAGTTTTCTACAGAAGCCCCTAACGGACAAATTTTTTACTAAGTTGTCTCTGACGATGACATGTTTGTCTGGTGGCGGCTACCGTAGCTTCTCTATGTGTTTCAAAAGCGAGGGGTGAGCAGTGGACTAAGCCATTGGTTGCATTTCGTGACCTCACCACTAAATGCCACTAAAATGTACACACTGCACCTTTAACTTCATGATTTTACTGTTATAATATTAAAATCAAATTTAGTGAAAGACTACCACTTCAATTGTTCTGAGTTGTCAGTTTTATCACTCATGTCACTTTATGATAGCTGTGAAACGTGAACATAATTTTGGAGGCACTTACACAACATTTGCAGTAAGAATTATATTTTTATGTTTTTTATAAAAAAAACTACATACAAAATGAGTGTGTAACCATGTCAATATTAAGTCTTGTTCTTTAACAGTCTTGTTTCTCCTTTCTCAGGTAAACGTGTGTGTGTACAATATACAATGCAGAATATCTATATGGCCATGTCCTTAAACGTCTTGTGATCCCAAATAGCTTGAACCCCGGTAATCGCTGCTTGCAGCTATATTTAGGGTTTCGAGCACGAAGTGCTGAAAACCTATTGTATTTGTCTGTTTTATTATTATTATTATTTTTCCGCCTTAAAACGCGTCGCCCAGCCCAAACCGTAAGTCGTAGAAAATTGCCATTTGGTCAACTGGTTGTATATTAGCAGGCTACTCAGATACAGTGAATCAGCCAAATCGGCCCATAGGTGGCGCTATAGCAATGCCCGACGCGTTGGGCCTCATAACTCCTAAACCGGACATCAGACACTCAAGTGTTTGGTATCATTGTAATCCCTGGCTCCAAACTTAAAAAATGTATATCTCCGATTTCATTTCCGTCATTAAAAATGTTCCGCTATTTCCGATTTTGTCGAAAAAATAAAAACGAACTAGTCCTAGGTTTTTCGCTCGATCGGAATCATTCCAGTTCTAAAATATTCCTTGGAGTTCGAATATCAATAATTATTAAAAAAAAGTTGAACTTTCGACTCACGGTCGACATGCCACGCCCAAACGTCTGAGGTGTGCGCAGCTAATTGGACTTTTTTTGCTATAACTGGGGACAGAAATTAAGTATCAACACGACACTTGGTATTTGTGATGAGAGTCATGGCCTGAGGTTGCGTGCCTCGTTTCGTCACCGCGCCACCTAGTGGTCAGACGAATCATTTAAATGCTTATAACTTAGGCTGAGTTTGACGTATTTTCTTGGGACTTTTTTACTAAGAGTTTTGAATTGTTGCCGAGTCCAACGATACCAAACATGCCAGGTTTCGCATTACGGTTAGCCCTGCACAGCAAAATAGGACTTAAAAAACATGCGCGAATAACTCCGCGAGGGTTATTCTGATCGACACGAAACAACCATACGAAGAAATTAACTTTACCTTCTGAACAAAAAGTTCTATTGGTGATATGTTAAAATTTCCATCAGAAATAGCCGAAAATTGCAAAAAACGAAAAATTACATTCATTTTTTGTGTTTTTTAGATATGAATGCTTATAACTCTGCAACGAAATGACATTTTTTCACCAAATTTGATACGCTGATGTCTGAGCACAGTCTGAGACAATACAAAAAAAATGGTATGCCTGCACCACTAGTTGGCCTCATAATTGAACAAAACCTTTAACATTGAGGAAGCCCAATGGTCATACAACTGTTGACTGGTGACAACTGTACTAAACTAAAGTGAATAGCCGTGATTCTAGCTACAAGTAACACAATCACGACCTGAGGTTGCATGCACGAGTCTGTCATAGCGCCACCTAGTGGTTATTTGTTTTTTTCACTTAAAAATACTGCAAAATTACATCTAAAATCATGAGTCATCATGGATTATGTCTTTCATGGCTTTGAGTATAATCATTGGTGGATTGCAATTCACTCCATAGCAACCGATGAGAATACCCTAGCAACCATTTACAAGAGCTGTATCTCTGTATCAGAACATCGTAGAGACATGGGGTTCGGCTCTTTTGACTCATTAACACTATTTTAACATTTTGTGACCCAAGTTTTGCCACTGCAAGCACCACTTTCACTGAATGATAACACCTTTTTTGCTGACAACTTAGAACACGTGTGTCTGGTAGCTGCGAATGACTTCACATTAAGGACGTGAAATGTTTGTCCTATAGGTGCACGTGTGTTTAAGCATACATAGTTTGTATGAACCGTTTCTGACCACCTCTTTTGTTTTTGTGGATGCTGGATCAGCCTGGTCGACGATGTCTGACGTATTTGACGTGCTTTAATGCTCGAAACCCGGTAAATGCTGCTTGCAGCTTTAATTAGGGTTTCGAGCACGAAGTGCTGAAAACCTATTGTATTTGTCTGTTTTATTATTATTATTATTTTTCCGCCTTAAAACGCGTCGCCCAGCCCAAACCGTAAGTCGTAGAAACTTGCCACTTGGTCAACTGGTTGTATATTAGCAGGCTACTCAGATACAGTGAATCAGCCAAATCGGCCCATAGGTGGCGCTATAGCAATGCCCGACGCGTTGGACCTCATAACTCCTAAACCAAACATCAGACACTCAAGTGTTTGGTATCATTGTAATCCCTGGCTCCAAACTTAAAAAATGTATATCTCCGATTTCATTTCCGTCATTAAAAATTTTCCGCTATTTCTGATTTTGTCGAAAAAAATTAAAACGAACTAGTCCTAGGTTTTTCGCTCGATCGGAATCGTTCCAGTGCTAAAATGTTCCTTGGAGTTCGAATATCAATAATTATTAAAAAAAAGTTGAACTTTCGACTTACGGTCGACATGCCACGCCCAAACGTCTGAAGTGTGAGCAGCCAATTGGACTTTTTTGGCTATAACTGGGGACAGAAATGAAGTATCAACACGACACTTGGTATTTGTGATGACAGTCATGGCTTGAGGTTGCGTGCCTCGTTTCGTCACCGCGCCACCTAGTGGTCAGACGAATCATTTAAATGCTTATAACTTAGGCTAAGTTTGACGTATTTTCATGGGACTTTTTTACTAAGAGTTTTGAATTGTTGCCGAGTCCAACGATACCAAACATGCCAGGTTTCGCCTTAGGGTTAGCCCTGCGCAGCAAAATAGCGCTTAAAAAACATGCGCGAATAACTCCGCGAGGGTTATTCTGATCGACTCGAAACAACCATAGGAAGAAATTAACTTTACCTTCTGAACAAAAAGTTCTATTGGTGTTATGTTAAAATTTCCATCAGAAATGGCCGAAAATTGCAAAAAACGAAAAATTACATTCATTTTTTTGTGTTTTTTAGATATAAATGCTTATAACTCTGCAACGAAATGACATTTTTTCACCAAATTTGATACGCTGATGTCTGAGCAGAGTCTGAGGCAATACAAAAAAAATGGTATGCCTGTACCACTAGTTGGCCTCATAATTGAACAAAACCTTTGACATTGAGTAAGCCCAATGGTCATACAACTGTTTCTTTACTAAACTAAAGTGAATAGCCGTGATTCTAGCTACAAGTAAAACAGTCATGACCTGAGGTTGCATGCACGAGTCTGTCATAGCGCCACCTAGTGGTTATTTGTTTTTTTCACTTAAAAATACTGCAACCTTACATCTAAAATCATGAGTCATCATGGATAATGTCTTTCATGGCTTTGAGTATAATCATTGGTGGATTGCAATTCAGTCACTAGCAACCAATGAGAATACCCTAGCAACCATTTAACAAGAGCTGTATCTCTGTATCAGAACATCGTAGAGACATGGGGTTCGGCTCTTTTGACTCATTAACACTATTTTAACATTTTGTGACCCAAGTTTTGCCACTGCAAGCACCACAAACATTTCCTTCAGTGTTCTGTTTGTCAATGTTCCGTGAGAAGAGAGGGAGACATTTCACTGAATGATAACACCTTTTTTTGCTGACAACTTTGAACACGTGAGTCTGGTAGCTGCGAATGACTTCACATTAAGGACGTGACATGTTTGTCCTATAGGTGCACGCGTGTTTAAGCATACATAGTCTGTATGAACCGTTTCTGACCACCTCTTTTGTTTTTGTGGATGCTGGATCAGCCTGGTCGACGATGTCTGACGTCTTTGACGTGCTTTAATGCTCGAAACCCGGTAAATGCTGCTTGCAGCTTTAATTATTATTATTTTTCCGCCATAAAACGCATCGCCCAGCACAAACCGTAAGTCGTAGAAACTTGCCACTTGGTCAACTGGTTGTATATTAGCAGGCTACTCAGATACAGTGAATCAGCCAAATCGGCCCATAGGTGGCGCTATAGCAATGCCCGACGCGTTTGGGCTCATAACTCCTAAACCGGACATCATACACTCAAGTGTTTGGTATCATTGTAATCCCTGGCTCCAAACTTAAAAAATGTATATCTCCGATTTCATTTCCGGTATGCAAATTTTTTCGCTAATTTGCATAATATGCATTTCAAGCCAAAATTAACTAGTCCTAGGTTTTTCGCCCGATCGGAATCGTTCCAACGCAGTAGAAATCTGTGGAGTGAGTAGGTAAATAATTATCGAACAGAATTTGAAATTCCGCTTCAGGGTCACTAGGGCGCACCAAAACTCCATACAGGAAGTAGCCTATCGTCACTGAAATAGCTATAACTCGTGAACGGTTTGAGATATCTTAACGAGGTTTGGTACACATATGTACCAGCTCACTCCGGGATCACAGTAAAAAAGATGCTGATTTTGGCCACTAGGTGGCGCTGTAACAGGCTTGAGATCGGGAATGGCTATTACTACACAACCGTTAGCCCGATACACTTAATATTTTGTATTTTATGTCTTTGTGCAATGTACCATGAGGGTCTAGAAGGACATTGGCGTATCTTCAAAAACATGGCCGTCGTCGGCCAATGAAGGTTGAGGACTGATTTGACAGGGTTAACAAAGGTCGATCGGAACGAAACGCACTGTGCTTCTTCGTGTACTGCTCCTTAAGGCCTGTAAGAATTTTGGTGTCATTTGGCCACTAGGGGGCGTAATACCGTATTTCGGTGCCTGTATCACGTGACGTTTGACGTACACAAACAAACATGACATCATATGATAGATCGGCTCATGGCGAAAAACTTTGCCTCTGGAAGCGTTGCGGTCAATCAAACGGTTTGTGAGTTATTGGCGATAAGGTTCAAACCTACTTTTGCGAACTAGTCCTTGGTTTTTCGCCCGATCTGAACCTAACCAAGGCTGATTGATTCTGTGGAGTGTGACTATAAATAATTATCAAAAACAATTTGAAATTTACATTCAATCACGCAAGGAGTGGCCAAAAACCAAATTGGGCGGAGCTTAAAACATTAAAACGGCCATAACTCGAGAGTCGTTTGAGATATCATCACGGGGCTTGAATCATATTTGTAGGCCATCGGTCTAAGGCCATGATATAAAAAGCTCGCCGATCGGACACTAGATGGCGCTATAACGGGGAAAATGGGACTAAATACTGGGATTATGCAATGGTTACAACTTTCACGCCTATAATTTTATCTGTGGTCAAGAGATTTTCATGGGAGTTGTTTTTTTTATCATCCTGAATTGTTTTCAAGTCCTACGATACCAAACATACCAGGTTTTGCTTTACGGTTAGTTCTGCACTGCAAAAACTGTGCTTACAAATCATGCGTGAATAACTCCGCGAGGGTTATTCCGATCGACTCGAAAACACCATAGGAAGAAATTTACCTTACCTTCTGAACAAAAAACTCTATTGGCGTTATGTTAAAATTTCCATCAGAAATGGCCGAAAATTGCAAAAACCGAAAAATTACATTCATTTTTTGTGTTTTCTACACATAAATGGTTATAACTCCGCTATGAAATGACATTTTTCTACCAGATTTGATATGCTGATGTATGAGCATAGTCTGAGGCAATACAAAAAAAATTGTTTGTCTACACCAGTAGTTGGCCTCATAATTGAACAAAACCTTTGACATTGAGTAAGCCTAATGGTCATACAGTTGTTTCTTCACTAAACTAAAGTGAATAGCTGTGATACTAGCTACATGTAACACAGTCATGACCCGAGGTTGCATGCACGAGTTTGACATAGCGCCACCTAGTGGTTATTTGTTATTTTCACTTAAAAATACTGCAACCTTACATCTAAAATCATGAGTCATCATAGATTGTGCCTTTCATGGCTTTGAGTATAATCATTGGTGGATTGCAGTTCACTCCCTAGCAACCAATGAGAATACCCTAGCAACCATTTAGCAAGAGCTGTATCTCAGTATCAGAACATCTTAGAGACATGGGGTTCGGCTATGACGACAACTATGAACAAGTGTGTCGGGTAGCTTACTTTTCATCATTTATTTTGTACAATGCAGCAAATCTACTCAGGCATGCCCTTAAAGGTCATAAGATCCCAAATCGCTTGAACCCAAGCGAATGACTTCACATTAAGCACATGACATGTTTGTCCTATAGGTGCACGTGTGTTTAAGCATACATAGTCTGTATGAACTGTTTCTGACCATCTCTTCCGTTTTTGTGGATGCTGGATCAGCCTGGTCGACGACGTCTGACATCTTTGATGTGCTGTCCACTGTAAGTCTATGCGGTCTGCTGCGCTGCTGTTTGTGTCGTATATGCACGTCCACAGTCTGTTTGAACCATTGATGACCATACCACGACTCAATGGCCTTTTAGTTAAACTAAACACAGCCATTTCTGAATGGTATGTTTCCGTATAAATCTGAATAACTTATTCTCGTTAACAAATTATCCTTATAACTTCACATTAAGGACATTACATGTTTGTCTTATAGGTGCACATGTGTGTAAGCATAAATAGTCTGTATGATCCGTTTTTGACCATCTCTTTCGTTTTTCTGGAGCGAGGTTGTCTATCATTCATTGTGTCTGTATTCGGGTGCAACGCCTCAGCCTGGTAATCGACGTCTGACGTGCTTTAATGCTCGAAACCCGGCAATTGCTGCTTGCAGCTATATTTATTATTATTATTATTATTTTTCCGCCATAAAACGCGTCGCCCAGCACAAACCGTAAGTCGTACAAACTTGCCACTTGGTCAACTGGTTGTATATTAGCAGGCTACTCAGATACAGTGAATCAGCCAAATCGGCCCATAGGTGGCGCTATAGCAATGCCCGACGCGTTGGGGCTCATAACTCCTAAACCGGACATCCTACACTCAAGTGTTTGGTATCATTGTAATCCTTGGCTCCAAACTTAAAAAATGTATATCTCCGATTTCATTTCCGGTATGCAAATTTTTTCGCTAATTTGCATAATATGCATTTTTAGCCAAAATGAACTAGTCCTAGGTTTTTCGCCCGATCGGAATCGTTCCAACGCAGGAGAAATCTGTGGAGTGAGTAGGTAAATAATTATCGAACAGAATTTGAAATTCCGCTTCAGGGTCACTAAGGGGCGCCAAAACTCCATACAGGAAGTAGCCTATCGTCACTGAAATGGCTATAACTCGTGAACGGTTTGAGATATCTTAACGAGGTTTGGTACACATATGTACCAGCTCAGTCCGGAGTCACAGTAAAAAAGATGCGGATTTTGGGCACTAGGTGGCGCTATAACAGGCTTGAGCTCGGGAATGGCTATTACTACACAACCGTTAGCCCGATACACTTAATATTTGGTATGGTGTGTCTTTGTGCAATGTACCATGAGGGTCTAGAAGGACATTGGCGTATCTTCAAAAACATGGCCGTCGTCGGCCAATGAAGGTTGAGGACTGATTTGACAGGGTTAACAAAGGTCGATCGGAACGAAACGCATTGTGCTTCTTCGTGTACTGCTCCTGAAGGCCTGTAAGAATTATGGTGTCATTTGGCCACTAGGGGGCGTAATACCGTATTTCGGTGCCTGTATCACGTGACGTTTGACATACACAAACAAACATGACATCATATGATAGATCGGCTCATGACGAAAAACTTTGCCTCTTGAAGCGTTGCTGTCAATCAAACGGTTCGTTAGTTATTGGCAATAACGTTCAAACCTACTTTTGCGAACTAGTCCTAGGTTTTTCGCCCGATCTGAACCTAACCAAGGCTGATTGATTCTGTGGAGTGTGAATATGAATAATTATCAAAAAAAAGTTGAAATTTGTATTCAAACACGCAAGGAGTGGCCAAAAACCGAACTGGGCGGAGCTTAAAACATTTAAACGGCCATAACTCGAGAGGTGTTTGAGATATCATCATGGGGCTTGAATTATATGTGTAGGCCATCGGTCTAAGGTCGTGATATAAAAAGCTTGCCGATCGGACACTAGATGGCGCTATAACGGGGAAAATGGCACTAAATACTGTGATTATGCAACGGTTACACGTATATAAGCCTATAACTTTATCTGTGATCAACACATTTTCATGGTCATTGTTTTTGTATGATCCTGAATTGTTTTCGAATCCTATGATACCAAGCATGACAGGTTTTGAGTTACGGTTCGACCAGAACTGCGTTTTAGCTCATAAAAAACAATCACTAATATCTTCGTAACCGTAAATCCTATCCACTCGAAAACACCATAGGAAGAACCTTACTTTACCTTCTGAACAAAAAGCTTTATTGGCGTTATATTAAAATTTTCATCAGAAATGGTCAAAAAATGCGAAAAACCAAAATTTACTTAAAATGTTAATGTATTCAAGGTTGTATCTTCAAAAAACCTATGCGTAATGACACGGTGCTTGGTAATTGTGATGGTAGTCAGGACCTGAGGGAGTATGCACAGTTTCGTTTGCAGCGCCACCTAGTGGTCGGATGCATATTTTACACGCCAATAGTCAACGTATTTTAATGGGACTTGTTTCATAGGAGTCCTGAATTGTTGCAGAGTCCAACGATACGAAACATGCCAAGTTTCGCCTTACACTTAGTCCTGGGGTTACCAGAACACAATTCAGGAGGACATTAAATATGTCAAGCATAATCTTTGCAGCTGTGTTTGCTGTCCACTGTAGGTCTTTGTCGTCTGCTGCGCTGCAGAATAACTCATTCTCATTAACAAATTATCCTCATAACGTCACATTAAGGACGTTACATGTTTGTCCTATAGGTGCACGTGTGTGTAAGCATACATTGTCTGTATGATCTGTTTTTGACCATCTCTTTCGTTTTGTCTGGAGCGAGGTGGTCTATCATTCATTGTGGCTGTGTTCGGGTGTAACTTTTCAGCCTGGTCAGCGACGTCTGACGTTTTTGACGTGCTTTTATGCTCGAAACCCGGCAATTGCTGCTTGCAGCTATATTTATCATTTATTTTGTACAATGCAGCAAATATACACAGGCATGCCCTTAAAGGTCTTAATGTCCCAAATCGCTTGAACCCCGGTAATCGCTGCTTGCAGCTATATTTAGGGTTTCGAGCAGTGCTGAAAACCTATTGTATTTGTCTGTTTTATTAGGGGTTCAAGCCCGTAGGGCTGAAACCCTATTGTATTTGTATGGATTTTTATTGTTCTTTTTATTATTTTTCTTCTGCCGTAGAACGGATCGTGCAGACCAAACCGTAAGGCCTAGAGACTTGAGACTTGGCCAAATGGTAGGACCCAATTTGGGGAGAGGTTGATAGAGTATCAACCCGATTGGCCTATAGGTGGCGCTACAGCGATAACAAACGCGTTGATGCTCATAACTCCCACAAATCTTGTCCAAATGTCAAGTGTCTTATATCACTGGAATCCTTGCGTCAAGACGAACAAAACGTATATCTCCGATTTCATTTCCGTCATGAATTTTTTTTCGCTATTTTCGATTTTGTCAAAAAAAATAAAAACGAACTAGTCCTAGGTTTTTTGTCCGATCGGAACTGTTCCAGTGCTGTAATATTCCTTGGAGTGTGAATATCAAAAGTTATCAAAAAAAAGTTGAACTTTATACTCGTCGTCGTCAAGCCACGCCCAAATGCCCCCAATGGGCGGAGCCTCTTGGACTTAAATGGCTATAACTTGGGATTGGAAAGAGGTAACGAAACCAAATTTGGTACACATATACAGCTGACTACTCTGGGGTCACCTGAAAAAAATTGCGCCGCTTGACCACTAGTTGGCGCTATAACACCACCTCAAATTTGAAGGTCTGTAACTACAGAAATATGGGACCGATCAACTTGACATTTGGCACCGGTGCTCCTGGTCTAGGGTACTATCTATGTGTAAAAGGAATTTTGCGTAGCTCATAAAACATGGCCGCCATCAGCCAATCAAGAAAAAGCAGCTATTAGACAGGGTTAACGGAGGCCGATCCGAACGAAACGTGGTGGGCCTGTTTGTCTCTTGGCCATGAAGGTCTGTGCAGAGTAAGAAAAAATTCGGCCTCCAGGAGGCGGTATCACGTTTTTTCAGTGTTTAAGTGATTGTGTATTATGCAGTGTTTCAGATATCAACAAGATCTTTATATCATTTAATAGAGCTACATTTAATGAACAACTTTTCCTCAAGAAGCACTTGTCTCAGTCGAATCGTTTGATAGATATTCATCATTTTCTTTTAAACCTACTTTTGCGAACTAGTCCTAGGTTTTTTGACCAATCTGAACCAATCCAGTGCTGGAATATTCCTTAGACCCTGATTATCAATATTTATCAAAAAAAAGTTGAACTTTGCACTCGTCGTCGCAACACTACAGTCAAAAGTACGAAGAGGCGGGGCCACAAATACTTAAATGGCTATCATTTATGATAGGAATGAGATATCAACATGAAACTTGGTACACATATGTATAGACCCATGCTGAGGTCACATGCAAAAAATTGCAGAGATTGTCCATTAGGTGGCGCTATAACCTAAGAACAAATAACCATAACTATAGCATATTTATATGACACATAAATATTTGTCTGACCTACTTGTTATTTTGCACATAACAACTACTTTCAGGTTCTTATAATGGTCTATGAGGATAATTATTTATCTTTGAAAGCATGCCACTCAACAGCCAACCAGTATTAACCATGTACGAGTCAAGCCTAATTATGTGTGATTACAACTAAACTCATGGGACTGTTGGTCTTATGTTTCCAAGTGTCTGTGAGGATTTTTAGTTCATCTTTCTGAAAATCGTTGCATCATACAGAATGTGTGCAAAGTAAACAGTTCTCTAGATCAGTGGTTCTCAATGCTTCAAATAATCAGCACAATAGTAGAGATCTTTATTAACTGAACTGATTGTGTCAGATGAGAGAAACATACAAAATGTGCAGAGCAGTGGTCCTCCAGAAATGGAGTAGAGAACCATTGCTCTATATGTTTATGTTTATATGAAAAAACTATTTTGTGAACTAATACTTGGTTTTTCACTCAACAACACTAAAGCCAATGCAATACAATTTCCTGTAGTCTGTGAGCAAATATGAATGCCAAATTGTGATCACCAATTGTACATCTTATTCCTTTAGTTGTTTAACTTTGAATTACAAAAACAACTTTTCAAAACTACTAGAATTTTTTCAGTCAACAACAATAAAATCAGGGCAGTACATTTTTCTGTCCTCTGTGTGTAAAGGTATATCAAATACAAAATGTAATGAATTTGAATACCTGCTGTTGTAAGCATAGATTTCATGTGATGTCACACATTGGTGTAGGTGCCATTTGTACGACTGAATTGCAGCACGTGTGTTTAAAGGAACTCATAAAGATATGGATTAAAGTTTTTCATTATCCCCATTTATTTACATCAGTAGCATTAGGATTCTATTTTACCTTCCATGACATAAACGTGTCCTGACATTATGTATAATACAAAGTTGTTACATTTTTATATGTTCTTTTTCAAATATTGCACCAAAAATTATCATGTGATAATGCAATTGGTTATTATTCACATAAATGACCTGCTAGAACTCAACTTAATAGCAGCACTTTATGAAATTTAACGCAGACAAATGCTTACCAGCAAATCTTCTGCAAATCTACTAAATAACATGACATTTGTTATTGACATAATTTGATATTGAAAACATATCTGGATCAGTTATTTGTTGGCCCAGCCTAAAATCACATGAAAATAATTGCAGAGCTATACCACTATTTGACAATTTAACATGACAGAGCCTAAACATGTTTCTATTAAAATATGTAACTTTGCTTTATTGTTTCCAAACCCAAAAATTTGTATTCTCTTACAATAACACAATAAAAGGATTATATGAAAAATATATACTCTCTGTGTGAAACACAGACCCTCATTAATATACTTAAAGAGTAACTAAACCCTAATCCAACTTTTTTTAGTTACTGATCTGTAAGAATGATGGTTTATTAGTGCTGTTCATTGATTTAAGTAAGTTTTTTGACATTTGGATATAAAGTGTTTCAATACTACAATATATGGTGTAAAACCATCTGAGTGCTGCCCTCTTCAGGTTGAACGGTGGCTACTGTAGTTGAATTTTCCTATTGGATGTTGGGTCCAAAAAATGACTCGTGACGTAGGCAGGTTCAAGCTTACCACGCCCTTGTTACGATCTCACCACACACTTGGTACGAGCTTAGGTCGTACCCTCTATCTCGGTTGGGATCTGCCTATTTTTCTTGCATTTTTCAAATATTGCCAGTGGGTGGAGTCAGTCTCTGACCAGGGGTTTAGTTACGCTTTAAGAGCATGCTTATCAGGATTTGAGGTAAAAATTTGTCTATCGTTATTTACTTTTCAACATTCAAGTTCAAGGTCAAGTTTCAAGTTCAAGTTTCACTTTATTTATCCTTAGAAAGGAAATTTAATGTGCAGCAGGATATGTAAAAAAAAACAACTAAAAATACCACCAGATGCCATCATCAACAACAACATTGTAGACACAATAGACACACATCAACACATCAACAACACAGCAAACAATGGGGACACTCCTTATCCTGTAACTAATGACAAAGACCAATACACTCTACAAGTCAATATGTCATAATGAACATAAGCAGAGATAATAAAATAATAAATAAACATTTACTATAAAAAATTACATAAAATGTCACCTAAGAGAATTCAAGTTCCTAATAGCCACAGGAATAAAAGAATCTCTGGCACGTCTGGTTCTTAACATAGGTATCTTAAAACTGCGACCTGAGGGGAGCAAATTAAATTCCCCAAAAAGTGGATGATCAGAACAATTAAAAATTTGCTTAGCCTTCCCTTGGACCCCTTGATCATATATATTTTGCAACTGTGGTAGCTGTACCCCAACCACCTTAGACGCAGCATTTACCAGCCTAGCTAGCTTACGCTTATTGTTCATTGAAAGGCCACTGTACCAAGCCACAATACAAAATGACAAGACAGATTGAATATTCAATACCAATTTTATGTTAAATTAATTGTAAAATGAAAAAAATTATTTTAGCCAGCAGATGGCAGAAGGTCATCTTCTGCCATCTGCTGGCTAAAATGATTATTTATTATTTAAAATGTATACTCAATGAAATTGTGTTCACAGATTTTATCAATGGATGCATGATTTAACTTTATGAAGTCATTTGTTATTATGTTAAATAAACATTTCATCAATCATTCTTACGGTATCCGTTTTTACAGTCAAGTGACGTTCTGACAAAGGCGAAACATTTAAATAGGTTGATGAACTCTTGAAGGACATCAAGCATATGGAGATTGTTCATTTATTTCAAAGTCTTATTTCCTAACTCTGCCATTTCTGCTTCTGTGTGTAAATGCATATATGTGTGTTAGCTTATTCTTCATCATTGCTGTGTTATAGGTTAGCCCTGTGAGACTTATTTCTCTATATCAGAACATCATAGAGAAATTGTGGTGGGCTGTTTTGTCTCATGTTAACAATTTTTGAAACATTTTGTGTGGCAAATCTTGCAATGGCATGCACCACATCATTTTCTCTTCAAAAAATTTACCTAATTGGTAACATGTTAGTATTTCATATTCTAAGTATATTTAATAACAATGCAGCAAATCTAAACAGGCATGCCCTTAAAGGTCTTAAAGGGTCATATTATGAGTTTTTTTAAGATGTAAAATGAATCGTTGGTGTCCCCAGAGTGTGTATGTGAAGTGTTAGCTGAAAATACTCCACAGCTAATTTATTATAGCATGTTAAAATTGACACTTTGTAGGCCTGAGCAAAAGTGTGCCCTTTTTGGGTGTTTCATTTAAAATGCAAATGAGCGGATGAAATGCAAACACTGATCACAATGATGGTGGTTTGTTGTAATTGAAACTCAATTGTGCTCTCGATTATTTTATTTTTAATGTTTTTCACGTTTTCTAGGTTGATAAAAGCACTGGGGACCCAATTATAGCATTTACACATGGAAAAAGTCAGATTTTCACGCTATGACCCCTTTAAGGTCCCAGATCGCTTGAACCCCGGTAATCGCTGCTTGCAGCTATATTTAGGGTTTCGAGCACGAAGTGCTGAAAACCTATTGTATTTGTCTGTTTTTAGGGTTTCGAGCACGAAGTGCTGAAAACCTATTGTATTTGTCTGTTTTATTATTATTATTATTATTATTATTATTATTATTTTTCCGCCATAAAACGCGTCGCCCAGCACAAACCGTAAGTCGTAGAAACTTGCCACTTGGTCAACTGGTTGTATATCAGCTCGCTACTCAGATACAGCGAATCAGCCAAATCGGCCCATAGGTGGCGCTATAGCAATGCCCGACGCGTTGGGGCTCATAACTCCTACAACCGGACATCAGACACTCAAGTATTTGGTACCATTGTAATCCCTGGCTCCAAACTTAAAAAATGTATATCTCCAATTTCATTTCCGGTATGCAAAATTTTCGCTAATTTGCATAATATGCATTTCTAGCCAAAATGAACTAGTCCTAGGTTTTTCGCCCGATTGGAATCGTTCCAACGCAGGAGAAATCTGTGGAGTGAGTAGGTAAATAATTATCGAACAGAATTTGAAATTTCGCTTCAGGGTCACTAAGGGGCGCCAAAACTCCATACAGGAAGTAGTCTATCGTCACTGAAATGGCTATAACTCGTGAACGGTTTGAGATATCTTAACGAGGTTTGGTACACATGTGTACCAGCTCACTCCGGTGTGACAGTAAAAAAGATGCAGATTTTGGCCACTAGGTGGCGCTATAACAGGCTTTAGCTCGGGAATGGCTATTACTACACAACCGTTAGCCCGATACACTTAATATTTGCTATGGTGTGTCTTTGTGCAATGTACCATGAGGGTCTGGAAGGACATTGGCGTATCTCCAAAAACATGGCCGTCATCGGCCAATGAAGGTTGAGGACCGATTTGACAGGGTTAACGAAGGTCGATTGGAACGAAACGCACTGTGCTTCTTTGTGTACTGCTCCTGAAGGTCTGTAAGAATTACGGTGTCATTTGGCCACTAGGGGGCGTAATACCATATTTCGGTGCGTGTATCACGTGACGTTTGAAATACACACACAAACATGACATCATATGATAGATCTGCCCCTGGTGAACAACTTTGCCTATTGAAGCATTGCTGTCAATCAAACGGTTCGTGAGTTATTGGCGATAACCTTCAAAACCTACTTTTGTGAACTAGTCATAGGTTTTTCGCCCGATCCGAACCTAACCAAGGCTGATTGATTCTGTGGAGTGTGAATATGAATAATTATCAAAAAAAAGTTGACATTTGTATTCAAACACGCAAGGAGTGGCCAAGAACCGAACTGGGCGGAGCTTAAAACATTTAAACGGCCATAACTCGAGAGGCGTTTGAGATATCATCATGGGGCTTGAATCATATGTGTAGGCCATCGGTCTAAGGTCGTGATATAAAAAGCTCGCCGATCAGACACTAGATGGCGCTATAACTGGGAAAATGGCACTAAATACTGTGATTATGCAATGTTTACAACTTTCTTGCCTATAACTTTATCTGTGGTGAAGAGATTTTAATGGGAGTTGGTTTTTTAGCATCCTGAATTGTTTCCGAGTCCTACGATACCAATCATGCCAGATTTCGCCTTACCGTTAGTTCTGCACAGCAAAAATAGCGCTTACAAAACACGCGTGAATAACTCCACGAGGGTTATTCCGATCGACTCGAAACGACCATAGGAAGAAATTAACTTTACCTTCTGAACAAAAAACTCTATTGGCGTTATGTTAAAATTTCCATCAGAAATGGCCAAAAATTGCAAAAAACGAAAAATTATCTCCAAATTATATGTTTTTTACACATAAATGGTTATAACTCCGCAACGAAATGACATTTTTTTACCAGATTTGATACGCTGATGTCTGAACAGAGTCTGAGGCAATAAAAAAAAATTGTTTGCCTACACCAGTAGTTGGCCTCATAATTGAACAAAACCTTTGACATTGAGTGAGCCCAATGGTCATACAATTGTTTCTTTACTAAAATAAAGTGAATAGACATGATTCTAGCTACATGTAACACAGTCATGACCCGAGGTTGCATGCACGAGTTTGTCATAGCGCCACCTAGTGGTTATTTGTTATTTTCACTTAAAAATAGTGCAACCTTACATCTAAAATCATGAGTCATCATAGATTGTGCCTTTCATGGCTTTTGAGTATAATCATTGGTGGATTGCAGTTCACTCCCTAGCAACCAAAGAGAATACCCTAGCAACCATTTAGCAAGAGCTGTATCCCTGTATCAGAACATCTTAGAGACATGGGGTTCGGCTATTTTGACTCATTAACACTATTTTAACATTTTGTGACCCGAGTTTTGCCACTGCAAGCACCACAAACATTTCCTTCAGTGTTCTGTTTGTCAATGTTCCGTGAGAAGAGAGGGAGACATTTCACTGAATGATAGCACCTTTTTTGCTGACAACTATGAACACGTGTGTCTGGTAGCTTACTTTTCATCATTTATTTTGTAATAATAATAATAATAATACCTTTCATTTATATAGCGCTGTTCTCAGGACTCAAAGCGCTTTACATATGAATGGGGGAATCTCCACAACCACCATCAATGTGCAGCATCCACCTGGATGATGCGACGGCAGCCATATTGCACCAGACCGCTCACCACACACCAGCGTATTAGTGGAGAGGAGACCGAGTGATATAGCCAATTAGTATGAGGGATGATTAGTAGGCCAATGGGCAAGTTTGGCCAGGATGCGGGGGCACACCCCTACTCTTTTCGAAGGACATCCTGGGATTTTTAATGACCACAGAGAGTCAGGACCTCGATTTAACGTCTCATCCGAAGGACGGTGCTTTTTTGACAGTATAGTGTCCCCATCACTATACTGGGGTGTTAGGACCCACACAGACCACAGGGTGAGCACCCCCTGCTGGTCTCACTAACACCACTACCAGCAGCAACCTGGTTTTCCCAGGTGGTCTCCCATCCAAGTACTGACCAGGCTCAGCCCTGCTTAGCTTCAGTGGGCAAGCTGTATTGGGCTACAGGGTGATATGGCTGCTGGCCATACAATGCAGCAAATCTACACAAGCATGCCCTTAAAGCTCTTAAGGTCCCAAATCGCTTGAACCCAAGCGAATGACTTCACATTACGCAAGTGACATGTTTGTCCTATAGGTGCACGTGTGTTTAAGCATACATAGTCTGTATGAATTGTTTCTGACCATCTCTTTCGTTTTTGTGGATGCTGGATCAGCCTGGTCGACGACGTGTGACGTCTTTGACGTGCCTTAATGCTCGAAACCCGGCAAATGCTGCTTGCAGCTTTAATATTATTATTATTATTTATTATTTTTCCACGCTAAAACGCATTGCCCAGCCCAAACCGTAAGTCGTAGAAACTTGCCACTTGGTCATCTGGTTGTATATTAGCAGGCTACTCAGATACAGTGAATCAGCCAAATCGGCCCATAGGTGGCGCTACAGCAATGCCCGACGCGTTGGGCTTCATAACTCCTAAACCGGATATCTGACACTCAAGTGTTTGGTATCATTGTAATCCCTTGCTCCAAACTTAAAAAATGTATATCTCCGATTTCATTTCCGGTATGCAAAATTTTCCGCTAATTTGCATAATATGCATTTCAAGCCAAAACGAACTAGTCCTAGGTTTTTCACCCGATCGGAATCGTTCCAACGCAGGAGAAATCTGTGGAGTGAGTAGGTAAATAATTATCGAACAGAATTTGAAATTCCGCTTCAGGGTCACTAGGGGGCGCCAAAACTCCATACAGGAAGTAGCCTATCGTCACTGAAATGGCTATAACTCGTGAACGGTTTGAGATATCTTAACGAGGTTTGGTACACATATGTACCAGCTCACTCCGGGATCACAGTAAAAAAGATGCGGATTTTGGCCACTAGGTGGCGCTGTAACAGGCTTGAGATCGGGAATGGCTATTACTACACAACCGTTAGCCCGATACACTTAATATTTTGTATTCTATGTCTTTGTGCAATGTACCATGAGGGTCTAGAAGGACATTGGCGTATCTTCAAAAACATGGCCGTCGTCGGCCAATGAAGGTTGAGGACTGATTTGACAGGGTTAACAAAGGTCGATCGGAACGAAACGCACTGTGCTTCTTTGTGTACTGCTCCTGAAGGCCTGTAAGAAATTTGGTGTCATTTGGCCACTAGGGGGCGTAATACCGTATTTCGGTGCCTGTATCACGTGACGTTTGACGTACACAAACAAACATGACATCATATGATAGATCGGCTCATGACGAAAAACTTTGCCTCTGGAAGCGTTGCTGTCAATCAAACGGTTTGTGAGTTATTGGCGATAACGTTCAAACATACTTTTGCGAACTAGTCCTTGGTTTTTCGCCCGATCTGAACCTAACCAAGGCTGATTGATTCTGTGGAGTGTGACTATAAATAATTATCAAAAAAAATTTGAAATTTACATTCAATCACGCAAGGAGTGGCCAAAAACCAAACTGGGCGGAGCTTAAAACATTAAAACGGCCATAACTCGAGAGTCGTTTGAGATATCATCACGGGGCTTGAATCATATTTGTAGGCCATCGGTCTAAGGCCGTGATATAAAAAGCTCGCCGATCGGACACTAGATGGCGCTATAACGGGGAAAATGGCACTAAATACTGTGATTATGCAATGGTTACAACTTTCACGCCTATAATTTTATCTGTGGTCAAGAGATTTTCATGGGAGTTGTTTTTTTATCATCCTGAATTGTTTCCAAGTCCTACGATACCAAACATACCAGGTTTTGCCTTACGGTTAGTTCTGCACTGCAAAAACTGTGCTTACAAAACATGCGTGAATAACTCCGCGAGGGTTATTCCGATCGACTCGAAAACACCATAGGAAGAAATTAACTTTACCTTCTGAACAAAAAACTCTATTGGCGTTATGTTAAAATTTCCATCAGAATTGGCCGAAAATTGCAAAAAACGAAAAATTACATTCATTTTTTGTGTTTTCTACACATAAATGGTTATAACTCCGCTATGAAATGACATTTTTCTACCAGATTTGATATGCTGATGTCTGAGCAGAGTCTGAGGCAATACAAAGAAAATTGTTTGCCTACACCACTAGTTGGCCTCATAATTGAACAAAACCTTTGACATTGAGTAAGACTAATGGTCATACAATTGTTTCTTCACTAAACTAAAGTGAATAGCCATGATACTAGCTACATGTAACACAGTCATGACCCGAGGTTACATGCACGAGTTTGACATAGCGCCACCTAGTGGTTATTTGTTATTTTCACTTAAAAATACTGCAACCTTACATCTAAAATCATGAGTCATCATAGATTGTGCCTTTCATGGCTTTGAGTATAATCATTGGTGGATTGCAGTTCACTCCCTAGCAACCAATGAGAATACCCTAGCAACCATTTAGCAAGAGCTGTATCCCTGTATCAGAACATCTTAGAGACATGGGGTTCGGCTATTTTGACTCATTAACACTATTTTAACATTTTGTGACCCGAATTTTGCCACTGCAAGCACCACAAACATTTCCTTCAGTGTTCTGTTTGTCAATGTTCCGTGAGAAGAGAGGGAGACATTTCACTGAATGATAGCACCTTTTTTTGCTGACAACTATGAACACGTGTGTCTGGTAGCTTACTTTTCATCAATTATTTTGTACAATGCAGCAAATCTACTCAGGCATGCCCTTAAAGGTCATAAGATCCCAAATCGCTTGAACACAAGCGAATGACTTCACATTAAGCACGTGACATGTTTGTCCTATAGGTGCACGTGTGTTTAAGCATACATAGTCTGTATGAACTGTTTCTGACCATCTCTTTCGTTTTTGTTGATGCTTGATCAGCCTGGTCGACGACGTCTGACATCTTTGATGTGCTGTCCACTGTAGGTCTTTGCGGTCTGCTGCGCTGCTGTTTGTGTCGTATATGCACGTCCGCAGTCTGTTTGAACCATTGATGACCATACCATGACTCAATGGCCTTTTAGTTAAACTAAACACAGCCATTTCTGAATTGTATGTTTCCGTATAAATCTGAATAACTTATTCTCGTTAACAAATTATCCTTATAACTTCACATTAAGGACATTAAATGTTTGTCTTGTAGGTGCACATGTGTGTAAGCATAAATAGTCTGTATGATCCGTTTTTTGACCATCTCTTTCGTTTTTCTGGAGCGAGGTGGTCTATCATTCATTGTGTCTGTATTCGGGTGCAACTCCTCAGCCTGGTAATCGACGTCTGCCATTTTTGACGTGCTTTAATGCTCGAAACCCGGCAATTGCTGCTTGCAGCTATATTTATTATTATTTTTCCGTCTTAAAACGCGTCGCCCAGCCCAAACCGTAACTCGTAGAAACTTGCCACTTGGTCAACTGGTTGTATATTAGCAGGCTACTCAGATACAGTGAATCAGCCAAATCGGCCCATAGGTGGCGCTATAGCAATGCCCGACGCGTTGGGCCTCATAACTCCTAAACCGGAAATCAGACACTCAAGTGTTTGGTATCATTGTAATCCCTGGCTCCAAACTTAAAAAATGTATATCTCCGATTTCATTTCCGTCATTAAAAATTTTCCGCTATTTTCGATTTTGTCGAAAAAAATAAAAACGAACTAGTCCTAGGTTTTTCGCTCGATCGGAATCGTTCCAGTGCTAAAATGTTCCTTGGAGTTTGAATATCAATAATTATTAAAAAAAAGTTGAACTTTCGACTCACGGTCGACATGCCACGCCCAAACGTCTGAAGTGTGCGCAGCCAATTGGACTTTTTTGGCTATAACTGGGGACAGAAATGAAGTATCAACACGACACTTGGTTTTTGTGATGAGAGTCATGGCCTGAGGTTGCGTGCCTCGTTTCGTCACCGCGCCACCTAGTGGTCAGACGAATCATGTAAATGCTTATAACTTAGGCTAAGTTTGACGTATTTTCATGGGACTTTTTTACTAAGAGTTTTGAATTGTTGCCGAGTCCAACGATACCAAACATGCCAGGTTTCGCCTTACGGTTAGCCCTGCGCAGCAAAATAGCGCTTAAAAAACATGCGCGAATAACTCCGCGACGGTTATTCTGATCGACTCGAAACAACCATAGGAAGAAATTAACTTTACCTTCTGAACAAAAAGTTCTATTGGTGTTATGTTAAAATTTCCATCAGAAATGGCCGAAAATTGCAAAAAACGAAAAATTACATTCATTTTTTGTGTTTTTTAGATATAAATGCTTATAACTCTGCAAGGAAATGACATTTTTTCACCAAATTTGATACGCTGATGTCTGAGCAGAGTCTGAGGCAAAAAAAAAAATGGTATGCCTGCACCACTAGTTGGCCTGATAATTTAACAAAACCTTTGACATTGAGTAAGCCCAATGGTCATACAACTGTTGACTGGTGACAACTGTACTAAACTAAAGTGAATAGCCGTGATTCTAGCTACAAGTAACACAGTCATGACCTGAGGTTGCATGCACGAGTCTGTCATAGCGCCACCTAGTGGTTATTTGTTTTTTTCACTTAAAAATACTGCAAAATTACATCTAAAATCATGAGTCATCATGGATTATGTCTTTCATGGCTTTGAGTATAATCATTGGTGGATTGCAATTCACTCCCTAGCAACCGATGAGCAGTGCCGGTCTTTCCTCTACGCAAACTACGCAATTTGCATAGGGCCCCGCACCACTAGAGGGCCCCCTTGATCTCAGAATTATTTAAAACCATTATATCAAAGAAAAATTATTATTATGTTAAATGAAAACAAGGCGCTATAATTTAAATAATTTGCAAACTTCCGAATTTATGCGGGTTTTTAAAAATACTTAATGATTTCTTAAATCAGTGATATACTCGGACAACATGCAGGCAGTTTCTCAATCCGAAGGCTGCAGCCTTCAGAGGTCACATTTGCAGGCTGCATATGCGTCATAAAAACGTATTTCAGAATATTAACAATTATAATGTTGACTATTATTCTTAGTTAATGGTTAATTGTTATATTATGTTTATGACTTGCAAATGAAATGCTCATTTAACTTAAATAAATCAGGCTTGATGACGTATGCAGCGCGCATATGCGACATCCGGAGGTTGCAGCCTTCAAATTTAGAAACGGCCGCGTGGATGACGCAGAAGAGTGATTTGGTAACGATGCGCATATTATATGCCCACCATTGATTTAAAACAAAGCTATCCGTCTGGGGCAGAATAAAGGGGAAAAAACGTGAAGCAAGGGAACAAGATAAAGGATTTGCGCGAGCAGATTACATATATAGTCATTGCAAAGACGCATCCACACGCGTCCTAGCATGGGGCGATGCAAATGACGCGAATTGGGTGACGCAATTGCCGCGAAAACACGCGCTTTTCCCTTTGAACTTCAAGAACCCGCTCTCGCGCAGGATAGAGGTAAGAATGGTGCCCACGTCGAGAAAACTTATTAGAAGACTTGAAATTTGTAAAGGATTAAAGTATATGTCACTCGTTTAATTAGTATGTTAACTGGATAACACTGGATATAACTCATTGTATAGTTTAATAAAATAATGTATTTTGATTACATAAATCAAACCTAACTATATGATTGTTTTCAGCTGCTGACCAGCATAGGGAATCTCTATGGCTAATTTATAAGACATGTTGCTGATACAGTACTGTGTGTTGTACCTTATCTTGTTAATTGAGTCTTTTTGGGCATCTTATGCCTAGAATTATTCAAGGAGATTGATTCTTTTAACATCCTTTAAAGTTTGATCAATTGTGCATAATGACATGTGCAACAAATGGATATAGGGTGTCAAACTCATAGATTTGCAATATTTAAAATCAGAAACTATTTTTAAAATATTTGGGGTCAACCTCTATGACAGCTTTAAAGGGACACTTTATAATTTTGCATCATTGAAAGAAGGAAGTGCAATATCTTTGTTGAGGGAGTGAGACTACAAACACCCCTTTTCTTTGTAAAATAGGCACCAAATTCTAAATCTATGTTACATTTCGACTACAAATATAACACTTTCAATAAAGATTAATGTTTCTACGGGTGAAATGCTCTTTTAAAGCTGAAACTTATCAAATCCTATCAGAGGTCCAGAATGTCATTGAAACACACCAGTGGCTTTGCTGTCATCAGTATTAAACATGTTACCCCTCGAAGTACCCCTCCCCACAGAGCCCCCCCCCCACATAACAAATCCCAATTTAACCCCTGTGTATTAACAGTATGTATTTATATTCAATTTAATTTGATTCATTACATTCATTTAGATCAGGTTAATTTTTAGTGCTTCTCACAACACATTTTAAATCAAAACAACTTATCAGCAAATACATGTTTCATGTTATAATCAGCAAGTTTATCAGTCAGGGTTTCAAAGTAATGTGCATATGGGAATAATATACAGCTATAAGATAATACACTATGTGGTTAGTTAACAACTAACTAACAGCAACATTGACTGGGTTTTACCCAGATAGCACAGGTACGTCTGTAAGATGTCTGGTAAAGATCTGGAGATCTGGAATACATCTGGTGTGTAAAAACATCTTATTAAGGAAAAGAGCTGCTTTACATACATTCTAAATCAAAAACGTCTTGCAAACATCTTTAATATGTCTATATGACATCTTTTAGGAGACGTCTCACAGACGTATTGCAGATGAGAAAACAATCTAAATAAGACATCTTGCAGATGTAAACGCAGACATCAAATAGACGTCTTCAAGATGCATGTGTGCTATCAGGGTCTGAATGCACTGACAGAGGGCCCCTCACAAAGCTTTGCTTAGGGCCCCCCAGCATCTAGGACCGGCACTGCCGATGAGAATACCCTAGCAACCATTTAACAAGAGCTGTATCTCTGTATCAGAACATCGTAGAGACATGGGGTTTGGCTCTTTTGACTCATTAACACTATTTTAACATTTTGTGACCCAAGTTTTGCCACTGCAAGCACCACTTTCACTGAATGATAACACCTTTTTTGCTGACAACTTAGAACACGTGTGTCTGGTAGCTGCGAATGACTTCACATTAAGGACGTGACATGTTTGTCCTATAGGTGCACGTGTGTTTAAGCATACATAGTCTGTATGAACCGTTTCTGACCACCTCTTTTGTTTTTGTGGATGCTGGATCAGCCTGGTCGGCGATGTCTGACGTCTTTGACGTGCTTTAATGCTCGAAACCCGGTAAATGCTGCTTGCAGCTTTAATTAGGGTTTCGAGCACGAAGTGCTGAAAACCTATTGTATTTGTCTGTTTTATTAGGGGTTCAAGCCCGTAGGGCTGAAACCCTATTGTAATTGCTCAGATTTTTATTAGTTATTATTATTCTGCCGTAAAACGGAACGTGCAGACCAAACCGTAAGGCCTAGAGACTTGAAACTTGGCCAAATGGTAGGACCCAATTTGGGGAGAGGTTGACAGAGAATCAACCCGATTGGCCTATAGGTGGCGCTATAGCGATAACAAACGCGTTGATGCTCATAACTCCCAGAAATCTTGTCCAAATGTCAAGTGTCTTATATCACTGGAATCGTTGCGTCAAGACGAACAAAACGTATATCTCCGATTTCATTTCCGTCATTAAATTTTTTTCGCTATTTTCGATTTTGTCGAAAAAAATTAAAACGAACTAGTCCTAGGTTTTTCGTCCGATCGGAACCGTTCCAGTGCTGTAATATTCCTTGGAGTGTGAATATAAAAAGTTATCAAAAAAAAGTTGAACTTTAGACTCGCCGTCGTCAAGCCACGCCCAAACGACCCTAATGGGCGGAGCCTCTTGGACTTAAATGGCTATAACTTGGTAATGAAAAGAGGTATCGAAACCAAATTTGGTACAAATATACAGGGGACTATTCTGGGGACACGTGAAAAAAATTGCGGCGTTTGACCACTAGTTGGCGCTATAACACCACCTCAACTTTGAAGGGCTGTAACTACAAAAATATGGGACCGATCAACTTGAAATTTGGCATGGTTGCTCTTGGTCTAGGGTTCTATCAATGTCTAAAAGGAATTTTGCGTAGGTCAAAAAACATGGCCGCCATCGGCCAATCAAGGAAAAGCAGCTATTAGACAGGGTTAACGAAGGCCGCTCGAAACGAAACGCGGTGGGCCTGTTTGTCTCTTGGCCATGAAGGTCTGTGCAGAGTAAGAAAAAATTCGGCCTCCGGGAGGCGCTATCACGTTTTTGCGGTGTTTAAGTGATTGTGTATTATGCAGTGTTTTAGATATCAACAAGATCTTTATATCATTTAATAGAGGTACTTACAATGAACAACTTTCCCTCAAGAAGCATTTGTCTCAGTCGAATCATTTGTTAGATATTCATCATTTTCTTTTAAACCTACTTTTGCGAACTAGTCCTAGGTTTTTTGACCGATCTGAACCAATCAAGTGCTAGAATATTCCTTAGACACTGAATATCAATAATTATCAAAAAAAAGTAGAACTTTGCACTCGTGGTCGCAACAACACGGTCAAAAGTACGAAGAGGCGGTGCCACAAATACTTAAATGGCTATCATTTATGATAGGAATGAGATATCAACACGAAATTTGGTACACATATGTATAGTCCTAGGACGAGGTAACATGCAAAAAATTTCAGAGATTGTCCACCAGGTGGCGCTATAACCAAAGAACAAAGAACGATGACTATAGCATATGTATACAACACATAAATATTTGTCTGACCTACTTGTTATTTTGCACATAACATCTGCTTTCAGATTCTTATAAGGGTCTATTAGGATAATTACATATCTTAGAAAACATGCCGACCAACAGCCAGCCAGCATTAAGCATGTACGAGTCCAGCGTAATGGTCTGCGATTACAACTAAACTGATGGGCCTGTTTGTATTATGTTCTCAAGTGTCTGTGAGGATTTTTGGCTCATCATTCCGGAAATATTTGCATCTAGAACAACGGGTGTTACGTTAACTGTCCCCTAGATCAGTGGTTCTCAAAACTATTCCTGGATGCCCACTGCTCTGCACATATACAAAAGTCTTCTATTTTAAACAAATCCACTTTAATCATCAGTAGAGATTTGTATGAACTGAACTAATTGTGTCAGATGAGAGAATCATACAAAATGTGCCGAGCATTGGTCTTGAGAAACCACCGTGGTTCACTGAGTTGAAAGTACTGCTCTAGATGTTTATGTTTATATGAAAAGCAATTTTGTGAATTTGCTGTACTATCTGGGCAAATATCAATATGAAACATAAAATAAACTTTGCCGTTGTATTCCAAGATTTGATGTGATGTCACATAGTGATGTGGGCACCATTTGTAACCTGTATTCGTTATTTAATTTGTAGCTGCTGTTATGTTCCTTTTGTCCATGGGTTTGCATCTGCATGAAAATTATTATAAGATTCAATGATTTGCAGTCATTTGCCTCATTAAAACTAAAAGACTTAAGGTAATCAATTCAAGCATTTTGAAATGTGGCATTTTCAAAATGGGCCAGACTAAGTATATCTAACTAATTAACTAGTAATCTGAAGCTTATGACAAAATATTAATAGTTTTATTAAGATCAGACAATATATGTCTTTCCAAGACTAGGGCTGGTTAAATAAACATACAGTAGCCATTAAGTTAAGACTGTGTTTTAAGGACTAGTCTGAAGAACTAGTAGTTAGTTAGGGCTAATCAGTCTTACTATTTGGATTTAAATATAATTTAAATAATTTAAATATTTTTTCACATGATACTTAAAGCAGTTATGTTCAATCATGAAGACAAAAATGTATGACTAACTTTTAAGACTAGTCTTAGAGATTAATGTTACTGACCATTGGTTTAAATGTAGTTACAGACTAAAATTTAGGTTTATGTTTTAGTTGTCTTACTTGAAAATAGCTTACACTGGCCTTTCTTTAAATATATCAGGGCCATAGTTTTGTCTTAAGATGTACACCAGTAATGTTTTTTAAAAGGTTTGTTTGTAAAAAGTACCCTAAATGTTTTTACATAACTAATGGCTAGTCATGCATCAATTTAAACCTGTGGGAAACAACCCAATAAAATGATAAAGCTTCAAATGTTGTCTTAGAATTCTTCAAATCCTAAAGGTATGAAAAAGATTGCTGTAAATATGTGGATCCTTAAAGAACAGGCCAACATTAGAAATAATAACTAATAATCATACATAAAGAGAATATATATTTGGTTATCAGTAGCTTTAGTATTCTAATTTATTTTCCATGACATAAACATGTCATGATGTGTCTTATAAAGTTTTTAATAATTGTTTATAGAATTATTGCAATGAAATTGTAATGTTATGATACAATTGGTTGTTTTAAATGTAAATGATTATCTGAAAACTTACTCTAGCACAGCACATGTGTGAACACAAATAAGTGCATAATAGCAAATCTGACTGACATTTGCTTAATGACATCATATTTGTTATTAACTCCATTTGATATAAACACATCTGGATCAATTATGTATGGGCATAGCCAGTGGTTAAATATAAAAATATGCAGAGCTTTAGTGCTATTTTTAGGCCTACTATAATATGACAGAGGCTGTCATCTGAAATACTTGTACGTTTGCACATAATATCTATGTCAAAGAATATATATATGTTCTATAAAAACAATTACTTTTGTTAAAAAATAGTCTAATACATTTAAACAAGCAAACATTTAGTAAGACCTACAGAATAGATCTATATGAACTAAAATGGCTGTTTCAGATGAGAGAAACATACAAAATGTGCAGAGCATGTTTGTGTATATGTTCCTTTTGTCCATAAAAATATATACGGTTTAATAACTTGCATACCTCACTTTATTTACCTAATTAAAACAGAAAGCCTTTATGGTACTCGATTAAAGGACATGAACATGAATCTGCTAAATGAAATGATATTTGTTATTGACACGATTTAATAACACCATCCACCATTCAGATAACGTATCTGGTTGTTTTATTAAATTGTTTCAGTTCTTACACTCAACAACATTAAAGCCAGTGCAGTACAATTGTCTCCACACTGTATAAATATATATATATCAAATACAAAAACAACTTTGCAGAAGTATAGCTATCACACAGGCATTTTGAAAACGGCCCTGACGAACGGCCCCTAAAGCTTATGACAAAGCATACAAAGTATTATTGAGATCAGGCAATATACTCAAATTCCTTATTGTGGTTTTTAGGTGCAATTTTCCGTTATGTCCACTAGATTGCAGAAGAGGATCAATCACTGGCTGACATGTGCACTCATAGAAAACACAGAGATGATTACTCTTTAACTAAGTCTACTATTAAAAGAACTCTGTTCACATTTAAAGGTGCAGTGTGTAATTTTTAGCTCTTGACAGAAATGCAAAATGATATACAAAACTATATTATCAGGGGTGTATAAAGACCTTTCATAATGAACCGGTATGTGTTTATTACCTTAGAACGTGACCTTTTTATCTACATACACCAAGGGTCCCCTTACATGGAAGTCACCATTTTGGGTGCGCCATTTTTCTACAGAAGCCCTTAACGGACACATTTTTTTACTAAGTTGTCTCCGACGATGACATGTTTGACTGGTGGCGGCTACCGTAGCTTCTCTATGTGTTTCAAAAGCGAGGGGTGAGCAGTGGACTAAGCCATTGGTTGCAATTCGTGACCTCACCACTAGATGCCGCTAAAATTTACACTGCACCTTTAATATAATATTTAGTTATAATATTAAAATCACATTTAGGGAAAGACTAACACTTCAATTGTTCTGAGTTGTCAGTTTTAACACTCATGTCACTTTATGATAGCTGTGAAACGTGAACATAATTTTGGAGCCACTTACACGACATTTTGCAGTAAGAATTATATTTTTTTGTTTTTTATTAAAGAAACTACATTCCAAATGAGTGTGTAACCATTTCAATATTAAGTCTTGTTCTTTAACAGTCTTGTTTCTCCTTTATCAGGTAAATGTGTTTGTGTACAATATACAATGCAGAATATCTATATGGCAATGTCCTTAAACGTCTTGTGATCTAAATGGCTTGAACCCCGGCAATCGCTGCTTGCAGCTATATTTAGGGGTTCAAGCCCGAAGGGCTGAAACCCTATTGTATTTGTATGGATTTTTATTATTAGGGTTTCGAGCACGAAGTGCTGAAAACCTATTGTATTTGTCTGTTTTATTATTATTATTTTTCCACGGTAAAACGCGTTGCCCAGCCCAAACCGTAAGTCGTAGAAACTTGCCACTTGGTCAACTGGTTGTATATTAGCAGGCTACTCAGATACAGTGAATCAGCCAAATCGGCCCATAGGTGGCGCTATAGCAATGCCCGACGCGTTGGTGCTCATTACTCCTAAACCGGACATCAGACAGTCAAGTGTTTGGTATCATTGTAATCCCTGGTTCCAAACTTAAAAAATGTATATCTCCGATTTTATTTCCGTCATAAATTTTTTTCTGTATTTTCGATTTTGTCGAAAAAAATAAAAACGAACTAGTCCTAGGTTTTTCGCTCGATCAGAATCGTTCCAGTGCTAAAATGTTCCTTGGAGTTCGACTATCAATAATTATTAAAAAAAAGTTGAACTTTCGACTCACGGTCGATATGCCACGCCCAAATGTCTGAAGTGTGCGCAGCCAATTGAACTTTTTTGGCTATAACTGGGGACAGAAATGAAGTATCAACACGACACTTGGTATTTGTGATGACAGTCATGGCTTGAGGTTGCGTGCCTCGTTTCGTCACAGCGCCACCTAGTGGCCAGACAAATCATGTAAATGCTTATAACTTAGGCTGAGTTTGACGTATTTTCATGGGACTTTTTTACTAAGAGTTTTGAATTGTTACCGAGTCCAACGATACCAAACATGCCAGGTTTCGCCTTACGGTTAGCCCTGCACAGCAAAATAGCGCTTAAAAAACATGCGTGAATAACTCCGCGAGGGTTATTCCGATCGACTCGAAATAACCATAGGAAGAAATTAACTTGAACTTCTGAACAAAAAGTTCTATTGGCGTTATATTAAAATTTCTATCAGAAATGGCCGAAAATTGCAAAAAACGAAAAATTACATTCATTTTTTGTGTTTTTTAGATATAAATGCTTATAACTCTGCAACGAAATGACATTTTTTCACCAAATTTGATACGCTGATGTCTGAGCAGAGTCTGAGGCAATACAAAAAAAAATTGGTATGCCTGCACCACTAGTTGGCCTCATAATTGAACAAAACCTTTGACATTGAGTAAGCCCAATGGTCATACAACTGTTTCTTTACTAAACTAAAGTGAATAGCCGTGATTCTAGCTACAAGTAACACAGTCATGACCTGAGGTTGCATGCACGAGTCTGTCTTAGCGCCACCTAGTGGTTATTTGTTTTTTTCACTTTGAGTATAATCATTGGTGGATTGCAATTCACTCCCTAGCAACCAATGAGAATACCCTAGCAACCATTTAACAAGAGCTGTATCTCTGTATCAGAACATCTTAGAGACATGGGGTCCGGCTCTTTTGACTCATTAACACTATTTTAACATTTTGTGACCCAAGTTTTACCACTGCAAGCACCACAAACATTTCCTTCAGTGTTCTGTTTGTCAATGTTCCGTGAGAAGAGAGGGAGACATTTCACTGAATGATAACACCTTTTTTGCTGACAACTTTGAACACGTGTGTCTGGTAGCTGCGAATGACTTCACATTAAGGACGTGACATGTTTGTCCTATAGGTGCACGTGTGTTTAAGCATACATAGTCTGTATGAACCGTTTCTGACCACCTCTTTTGTTTTTGTGGATGCTGGATCAGCCTGGTCGACGATGTCTGACGTCTTTGACGTGCTTTAATGCTCGAAACCCGGTAAATGCTGCTTGCAGCTTTAATTATTATTATTATTATTTTTATTATTTTTCTTCTGCCGTAAAACGGATCGTGCAGACCAAACCATAAGGCCTAGAGACTTGAGACTTGGCCAAATGGTAGGTCTCATTCGTGCGCGAAGTTGACAGAGTGTCACCCCAATCGGCCTATGGGGGGCGCTACAGCGATGGCAAACGCGTTGATGCTCATAACTTCCAGAATTCTTGTCCAAATGTCAAGTGTCTGATATCCCTGGATTCCTTGCGTCAAGACGAACAAAATGTATATCTCCGATTTCATTTCCGTCATTAAAAATTTTCCGCTATTTTCGATTTTGTCGAAAAAAATAAAAATGAACTAGTCCTAGGTTTTTCGCTCGATCGGAATCGTTCCAGTGCTAAAATGTTCCTTGGAGTTTGATTATCAATAATCATTGAAAAAAAGTTGAACTTTCGACTCACGGTCGACATGCCACGCCCAAACGTCTGAAGTGTGCGCAGCCACTTGGACTTTATTGGCTATAACTGGGGACAGAAATTAAGTATCAACACGATACTTCGGACTT
Source organism: Misgurnus anguillicaudatus (assembly GCF_027580225.2). Taxonomy (NCBI): domain Eukaryota; kingdom Metazoa; phylum Chordata; class Actinopteri; order Cypriniformes; family Cobitidae; genus Misgurnus; species Misgurnus anguillicaudatus. Next base: position 41,993,155 of record NC_073353.2, on the reverse strand, counting down.
GTGATGAGAGTCACGGCATGAGGTTGCGTGCCTCGTCTCGTCACAGCGCCACCTAGTGGTCAGACGAATCATTTAAATGCTTATAACTTAGGCTGAGTTTGACGTATTTTCATGGGACTTTTTTCCTTAGAGTTTTGAATTGTTGCCGAGTCCAACGATACCAAACATGCCAGGTTTCGCCTTACGGTTAGCCCTGCGCAGCAAAATAGCGATTAAAAAACACGCGCGAATAACTCCGCGAGGGTTATTCCGATCGACTCGAAAAGACCATAGGAAGAAATTAACTTTACCTTCTGAACAAAAAACTCTATTGGCGTTATGTTAAAATTTCCATCAGAAATGGCAGAAAATTGCAAAAAACGAAAGATTACCTCCAAATTTTGTGTTTTTTACACATAAACGGTTATAACTCTGCAACGAAATGACATTTTTTCACCAAATTTGATACGCTGATGTCTGAGCAGAGTCTGAGGCAATACAAAAAAAATGGTATGCCTGCACCACTAGTTGGCCTCATAATTGAACAAAACCTTTGACATCGAGTAAGCCCAATGGTCATAAACTGGTTCTTCACTATACTAAAGTGAATAGCCGTGATACTAGCTAGATGTAACACAGTCATGACCTGAGGTTGCATGCACGAGTTTGTCATAGCGCCACCTAGTGGTTATTTGTTTTTTCACTTAAAAATACTGCAACCTTACATCTAAAATCATGAGTCATCATGGATTATGCCTTTCATGGCTTTGAGTATAATAATTGGTGAATTGCAATTCACTTCCTAGCAACCAATGAGAATACCCTAGCAACCATTTATCAAGAGCTGTATCTCTGTATCAGAACATCGCAGAGACATGGGGTTCGGCTCTTTTGACTCATTAACACGATTTTAACATTTTGTGACCCAAGTTTTGCCACTGCAAGCACCACAAACATTTCCTTCATTGTTCTGTTTGTCAATGTTCCGTGAGAAGAGAGGGAGACATTTCACTGAATGATAGCAACTTTTTTGCTGATAACTTTGAACACGTGTGTCTGGTAGCTTATTTTTCATCATTTATTTTGTACAATGCAGCAAATCTACACAGGCATGCCCTTAAATGTCTTAATGTCCCAAATCGCTTGAACCCCGGCAATCGCTGCTTGCAGCTATATTTATTATTATTATTTTTCCGCCTTAAAACGCGTCGCCCAGCCCAAACCGTAAGTCGTAGAAACTTGCCACTTGGTCAACTGGTTGTATATTAGCAGGCTACTCAGATACAGTGAATCAGCCAAATCGGCCCATAGGTGGCGCTATAGCAATGCCCGACGCGTTTGGCCTCATAACTCCTAAACCGGACATCAGACACTCAAGTGTTTGGTATCATTGTAATCCCTGGTTCCAAACTTAAAAAATGTATATCTCCGATTTCATTTCCGTCATAAAAAAATTTCCACTATTTCCGATTTTGTCGAAAAAAATAAAAACGAACTAGTCCTAGGTTTTTTGCTCGATCGGAATCGTTCCAGTGCTAAAATGTTCCTTGGAGTTCGAATATCAATAATTATTAAAAAAAAGTTGAACTTTCGACTCATGGCCGACATGCCACGCCCAAACGTCTGTAGTGTGCGCAGCCACTTGGACTTTATTGGCTATAACTGGGGACAGAAATGAAGTATCAACACGACACTTGGTATTTGTGATGAGAGTCATGGCCTGAGGTTGCGTGCCTCGTTTCGTCACAGCGCCACCTAGTGGTCAGACGAATCATTTAAATGCTTATAACTTAAGCTAAGTTTGACGTATTTTCATGGGACTTTTTTACTAAGAGTTTTGAATTGTTGCCGAGTCCAACGATACCAAACATGCCAGGTTTCGCCTTACGGTTAGCCCTGCGCAGCAAAATAGCGCTTAAAAAACATGCGCGAATAACTCCGCGAGGGTTATTCTGATCGACTCGAAACAACCATAGGAAGAAATTAACTTTACCTTCTGAACAAAAAGTTCTATTGGTGTTATGTTAAAATTTCCATCAGAAATGGCCGAAAATTGCAAAAAACGAAAAATTACATTCATTTTTTGTGTTTTTTAGATATAAATGCTTATTACTCTGCAACAAAATGACATTTTTTCACCAAATTTGATACACTGATGTCTGAGCAGAGTCTGAGGCAATACAAAAAAAAAATTGGTATGCCTGCACAACTAGTTGGCCTCATAATTGAACAAAACCTTTGACATTGAGTAAGCCCAATGGTCATACAACTGTTGACTGTTGACAACTGTACTAAACTAAAGTGAATAGCCGTGATACTAGCTAGATGTAACACAGTCATGACCTGAGGTTGCATGCACGAGTCTGTCATAGCGCCACCTAGTGTTTTTTTTTTTTCACTTAAAAATACTGCAACCTTACATCTAAAATCATGAGTCATCATGGATAATGTCTTTCATGGCTTTGAGTATAATCATTGGTGGATTGCAATTCAGTCACTAGCAACCAATGAGAATACCCTAGCAACCATTTAACAAGAGCTGTATCTCTGTATCAGAACATCGTAGAGACATGGGGTTCGGCTCTTTTGACTCATTAACACTATTTTAACATTTTGTGACCCAAGTTTTACCACTGCAAGCACCACAAACATTTCCTTCAGTGTTCTGTTTGTCAATGTTCCGTGAGAAGAGAGGGAGACATTTCACTGAATGATAACACCTTTTTTGCTGACAACTTTGAACACGTGTGTCTGGTAGCTGCGAATGACTTCACATTAAGGACGTGACATGTTTGTCTTATAGGCACACGTGTGTTTAAGCATACATATTCTGTGTGAACCGTTTCTGACCACCTCTTTTGTTTTTGTGGATGCTGGATCAGCCTGGTCGGCGATGTCTGACGTCTTTGACGTGCTTTAATGCTCGAAACCCGGTAAATGCTGCTTGCAGCTTTAATTCTTATTAGGGGTTCAAGCCCGTAGGGCTGAAACCCTATTGTATTTGTATGGATTTTTATTATTAGGGGTTCAAGCCCGTAGGGCTGAAACCCTATTGTAATTGCTCAGATTTTTATTAGTTATTATTATTCTGCCGTAAAACGGACCGTGCAGACCAAACCGTAAGGCCTAGAGACTTGAAACTTGGCCAAATGGTAGGACCCAATTTGGGGAGAGGTTGACAGAGAATCAACCCGATTGGCCTATAGGTGGCGCTATAGCAATAACAAACGCGTTGAGGCTCATAACTCCCACAAATCTTGTCCAAATGTCAAGTGTCTTATATCACTGGAATCGTTGCGTCAAGACGAACAAAACGTATATATCCGATTTCATTTCCGTCATTAAATTTTTTTCGCTATTTTCGATTTTGTCGAAAAAAATAAAAACGAACTAGTCCTAGGTTTTTCGTCCGATCGGAACCGTTCCAGTGCTGTAATATTCCTTGGAGTGTGAATATAAAAAGTTATCAAAAAAAAGTTGAACTTTTGACTCGCCGTCGTCAAGCCACGCCCAAACGACCCTAATGGGCGGAGCCTCTTGGACTTAAATGGCTATAATTTGGTAATGAAAAGAGGTATCGAAACCAAATTTGGTACACATATACAGGGGACTATTCTGGGGACACGTGAAAAAAATTGCGGCGTTTGACTACTAGTTGGCGCTATAACACCACCTCAACTTTGAAGGGCTGTAACTACAAAAATATGGGACCGATCAACTTAAAATTTGGCATGGTTGCTCTTGGTCTAGGGTTCTATCAATGTCTAAAAGGAATTTTGCGTAGGTCAAAAAACATGGCCGCTATCGGCCAATCAAGGAAAAGCAGCTATTAGACAGGGTTAACGAAGGCCGCTCGAAACGAAACGCGGTGGGCCTGTTTGTCTCTTGGCCATGAAGGTCTGTGCAGAGTAAGAAAAAATTCGGCCTCCGGGAGGCGCTATCATGTTTTTGCGGTGTTTAAGTGATTGTGTATTATGCAGTGTTTTAGATATCAACAAGATCTTTATATCATTTAATAGAGGTACTTCCAATGAACAACTTTCCCTCAAGAAGCACTTGTCTCAGTCGAATCATTTGTTAGATATTCATCATTTTCTTTTAAACCTACTTTTGCGAACTAGTCCTAGGTTTTTTGACCGATCTGAACCAATCAAGTGCTAGAATATTCCTTAGACACTGAATATCAATAGTCATCAAAAAAAAGTTGAACTTTGCACTTGTGGTCGCAACAACACGGTCAAAAGTACGAAGAGGCGGTGCCACAAATACTTAAATGGCTATCATTTATGATAGGAATGAGATATCAACACGAAATTTGGTACACATATGTATAGTCCTAGGATGAGGTAACATGCAAAAAAATTCAGAGATTGTCCACCAGGTGGCGCTATAACCAAAGAACAAAAAACGATGACTGCAGCATATGTATACAACACATATTTGTCTGACCTACTTGTTATTTTGCACATAACATCTGCTTTCAGATTCTTAGAAGGGTCTATTAGGATAATTACATATCTTAGAAAACATGCCGACCAACAGCCAGCCAGCATTAAGCATGTACGAGTCCAGCGTAATGGTCTGCGATTACAACTAAACTGATGGGCCTGTTTGTATTATGCTCTCAAGTGTCTGTGAGGATTTTTGGCTCATCATTCCAGAAATATTTGCATCTAGAACAACGGGTGTTACGTTAACTGTCCCCTAGATCAGTGGTTCTCAATGTTATTCCTTTGTATATTGTTGTATGTGAGTATTAAGTCTTATTGTCCAACATTGCGATTTCTGCTTGCTTTTATAAATGTGTGTGTGTGTGTGTGTGTGTGTGTGTGTGTGTGTGTGTGTTTTAGGCCATATACACATGCTGGTTGTATCAGGGCTACAACAACTTAGGATGCCCAAAAAGAGGGCTAAAAAATTAGCAACGTACTGTGCCTTGTCTGCCACCATATATGGTAAAGTCGATGCCATTTATATTCATAGCAACTGCAAAAAATGGCAGAGATTGTCCACTAGGTGGTGCTATAACATGAGAACAATGAACAATGTGTATAGCATATGTATATGATATATAAGTATTGGTCTGACGTAATTGTTATTTGCATATAAAATCTACTTTCAGGTTAATCTTTCTGACAAATGTGTGTGAAGTAAAAGTTCTCTAGATCAGTGGTTCTCAACACACCTGCTTCAAATAATTAGCACAATAGTAGAGATCTCTATGAACTAAACTGATTATGTCAGATGAGAGAAACATTCAAAATGTGCAGAGCAGTGGTCCACTAAAAATGGAGTAGAGAAACACTGCTCTAGATGTTTATGTTTATATGAAAAAACTATTTTGTTAACTAATACTTGGTTTTTCACTCAACAACAGTAAAGACAATGCAGTACAATTTCCTGTAGTCTGTGAGACAATATAAATGCCAAATTGTGATCACCAATTGTAAGTCTTATTCCTTTAGTTGTTTAAGTTTGAATTACAAAAACAACTTTTCAAAATTACTCCTAGGGTTTTCAGTCAACAACAATAAAATCAGTATAGTACATTTTTTCTGTCCTTTGTGTGTAAAGATATATCAAATACAAAATGTAATGAATTTGAATACCTGCTGTTGTATGCAAAGATTTCATGTGATGTCACACAGTGGTGTAGGTGTCATTTGTACGACTGAATTGCAGCACGCATGTTTATAGGAAATCATAAAGATATGGATTAAAGTTTTCCATTTTACCCAAAACTCTGAGCATCATCAGAAATGAATTGCTGCTATCAAGAGGATATATGTCTGGATGTATTTACATCAGTAGCATTAGTATTCTATTCTACCTTCCATGACATAAACGTGTCCTGACATGATTTATAATATAGTTACATTTTATACGTTCTTTTTAAAATATTGCACCCAAAACTTCATGTAATAATGCAATTGGTTATTATTCACATACATGAACTGATATAACCCAACTTAATAGTTGCACTTTATGAAAGTGAACACAGAAAAATGCTAAACAGCATATTTGATGCTAATCTTATAAATGACATGACATTTGTTATTGACACAATTTGATATTGAAAACATATCTTGATAAGTTATTTATTGGCCCACCCTAAAATCACATGCCAATGATTGCAGAGCTATACCACTATTTGACAATTTAACATGACAGCCTAAAAATGTTTCTATTAAAATATGTAACATTGCTTTATTGTTTCCAAATCCAAAAATCAGTATTCTCTTATATACTCTCTGTGTGAAACACAGACCCTCATTAACATACTTAAGAGCATGCTTATTAGGATTTGAATTAAAAATGTGTCTATCTTTTTTCCTTTACAATATACACTACTAATTTTATGTTAAATTAATTGTAAAATTATTATTTATTATTCAAAAATGTATACCCAATGAAATTGTGTTCACGTTTCATCAATGGATACATGATTTAACTTTATGAAGTCATTTATTATTATGTTAAATAAACATTTCATCAATCATTCGGACGGTATCTGTTTTTACAGTCAAGCGACATTCTGACAAAGGCGAAACATTTAAATAGGTTGAAGAACTCTTGAAGGACATCAAATATATGGAGATTGTTCATTTATTTCAAAGTCTTATTTCCTAACTCTGCCATTTCTGCTTCTGTGTGTAAATGCATGTATGTGTGTTAGCTTATTCTAAATCCTTGATGTGTTATAGGTTAGCCCTGTGAGACTTATATCTCTATATTAGAACATCATAGAGAAATTGTGGTGGGCTGTTTTGTCTCATGTTAACAATTTTTGAAACATTTTGTGTGGCAAATCTTGCAACGGCATGCACCACATCATTTTCTCTTTTACCTAATTTACCTAATTGGTAACATGTTAGTATATCATATTCTAAGTATATTTGATAACAATGCAGCAAATCTAAACAGGCATTCCCTTAAAGGTCTTAAAGGGTCATATTATGAGTTTTTTAAGATGTAAAATGAATCGTTGGTGTCCCCAGAGTGTGTATGTGAAGTGTTAGCTGAAAATACCCCACAGCTAATTTATTATAGCATGTTAAAATTGACACTTTGTAGGCCTGAGCAAAAGTGTGCCGTTTTTGGGTGTTTAATTTAAAATGCAAATGAGCGGATGAAATGCAAACACTGATCACAATGATGGTGGTTTGTTGTAATTGAAACTCAATTGTGCTCTCGATTATTTTATTTTTTATCTTTTTCATGTTTTCTAGGTTGATATAAGCACTGGGGATGCAATTATAGCACTTACACATGGAAAAAGTCAGATTTTCACGCTATGACCCCTTTAAGGTCCCAGATCGCTTGAACCCCGCTAATCGCTGCTTGCAGCTATATTTAGGGGTTCAAGCGCAAAGCGCTGAAACCCTATTGTAATTGTTAAGATTTTTATTATTATTATTCTGCCGTAAAACGGAACGTGCAGACCAAACCGTAAGTCCTAGAGACTTCAAACTTGGCCAAATGGTAGGACCCAATTTGGGGAGAGGTTGACAGAGTATCAACCCGATTGGCCCATAGGTGGCGCTATAACGATGAAAAACACGTTTATGCTCATAACTCCCACAAATCTTATCCAAATATCAAGTGTCTTATATCATTGGAATCCTTGCGTCAAGACGAACAAAACGTATATCTCCGATTTTATTTGCGCCTGGATTTTTTTTTTCGCTATTTTCGATTTTGTCGAAAAAAATAAAAATGAACTAGTCCTAGGTTTTTCGACCGATTGAAACCGTTCCAGTGCTGTAATATTCCTTGGAGTGTGAATATAAAAAGTTATCAAAAAAAATTTGAACTTTCGACTCACCATCGTAAAGCCACGCCCAAACGCCCCCAATGTGCGGAGCCTCTTGGACTTAAATGGCTATAACTTGGGATTGGAAAGAGGTATTGACACCAGATTTGGTACACATATACAAGGGACTATTCTGAGGTCACGTGTAAAAAATTGCGCCCCTTGACCACTAGTTGGCGATATAACACCACCTAAACTTTAAAAGTCTGTAACTTCAGAAATATGGGACCGATCAATTTGACATTTGGCACCGGTGCTCCTGGTCTAGGGTACTATCAGTGTCTAAAATGAATTTCGCGTACATGGCCGCCATCGGCCAATCAAGAAAAAGCAGCTAATAGACAGGGTTAACGAAGCCCGATCGAAACAAAACGCGGTGGGCCTGTTTGTCTCTTGGCCATGAAGGTCTGTGCAGAGTAAGAAAAAATTCGGCCTCCGGGAGGCGCTATAACGCTTTTGCGGTGTTTAAGTGATTGTGTATTATGCAGTGTTTCAGATATCAACAAGATCTTCATATCATTTAATAGAGGTACTTACAATGAATAACTTTTCCTCAAGAAGCACTTGTCTCAGTTGAATCGTTTATTAGATATTCATCATTTTCTTTGAAACCTACTTTTGCGAACTAGTCCTAGGTTTTTTGAGCAATCTGAACCAATCAAGTGCTAGAACATTCCTTAGACACTGAATATCAATAATTATCAAAAAAAAGTTGAACTTTGCACTCGTGGTCGCAACACCACGGTCAAAAGTACGAAGAAGCGGGGCCACAAATACTTAAATGGCTATCATTTATGATAGGAATGAGATATCAACACGAAACTTGGTACACATATGTATAGACCGAGGCCGAGGTCACACACAAAAAATTCCAGAGATTGTCCACTAGGTGGCGCTATAACCTAAGAACAAATAACAATGACTATAGCATACGTATACGACACATAAATATTTGTATGACCTACTTGTTATTTTGCACATAACATCTGATTTCAGATTCTTATAAGGGTCTATTATGATAATTACATATCTTAGAAAACATGCCAACCAACAGTCAGCCAGCATTAACCATGTACGAGTCCAGCCTAATTGTGTGCGATTACAACTAAACTGATGGGCCTGTTTGTCTTATGTTCTCAAGTGTCTGTGAGGATTTTTGGCTCATCATTCTGGAAATATTTGCATCTAGAACAACGGGTGTTACGTTAACTGTCCCCTAGATCAGTGGTTCTCAAAACTATTCCTGGATGCCCACTGCTCTGCACATATACAAAAGTCTTCTATTTTAAACAAATCCACTTTAATCATCAGTAGAGATTTGTATGAACTGATTGTGTCAGATGAGAGAATCATACAAAATGTGCCGAGCATTGGGTCTCGAGAAAGTACTGCTCTAGATGTTTATGTTTATATGAAAATCAATTTTGTGAATTTGCTGTACTATCTGGGCAAATATCAATATGAAACATAAAATAAACTTTTGCTGTTGTATTCCATGATTTGATGTGATGTCACATAGTGATGTGGGCACCATTTGTAACCTGTATTCGTTATGTAATTTGTAGCTGCTGTTATGTTCCTTTTGTCCATGGGTTTGCATCTGCATGAAAATTATTATAAGATTCAATGATTTGCAGACATTTGCCTCATTAAAACTAAAAGACTTGAGGTAATCAATTCAAGCATTTTGAAATGTGGCATTTTCAAAATGGGCCAGACTAAGTATATCTAACTAATTAACTAGTAATGTGAAGCTTATGACAAAATATTAATCGTTTTATTAAGATCAGACAATATATGTCTTTCCAAGGCTAGGGCTGGTTGAATAAACATACAGTAGCCATTAAGTTAAGACTGTGTTTTAAAGACTAGTCTGAAGAACTAGTAGTTAGTTAGCTAGGGCTAATCAGTCTTACTATTTGGATTTAAATATAATTTAAATAATTTAAATATTTTTTCACATGATACTTAAAGCAGTTATGTTCAATCATGAAGACAAAAATGTATGACTAACTTTTAAGATTAGTCTTAGAGATTAATGTTACTGACCACTGGTTTAAGTGTAGTTACAGACTAAAATTTAGGCTTAAGTTTTAGTAGTCTTACTTGAAAATAGCTTACACTGGCCTACCTTTAAATATATCTGGGCCATAGTTTTGTCTTAAGATGTACACCAGTAATGTTTTTTATAAGGTTTGTTTGTAACAAGTACCTAAATGTTTTTACATAACTAATGGGTAGTCATGCATCAATTTAAACCTGTGGGAAACAACCCAATAAAGTTATAAAGCTTCAAATGTTGTCTTAGAATTCTTCAAATCCTAAAGGTATGAAAAAGATTTTTGTAAATATGTGGATCCTTAAAGAACAATAATAGGCCAACATTAGAAATAATATCATACATAAAGAGAAAATATATTTGGTTATCAGTAGCTTTAGTATTATAATCTATTGTGTGTATTATAAAGTTTTTAATAATTGTTTATAAAATTATTGCAATGAAATTGTAATGTTATGATACAATTGGTTGTTTTAAATGTAAATGATTTACTGAAAACTTACTCTAGCACAGCACATGTGTGAACACAAATAAGTGCTTAATAGCAAATCTGACTGACATTTGCTTAATGACATCATATTTGTTATTAACTCCATTTGATATAAACAACACATCTGGATCAGTTATGTATGGGCATAGCCAGTGGTTAAATATAAAAATATGTAGAGCTTTAGTACTATTTTTAGGCCTACTATAATATGACAGAGGCTGTCATCTAAAATACTTGTACGTTTGCACATTATATATATGTCAAAGAATATATATGTTCTATAAGAACAATTACTTTTGTTAAAAAATAGTCTAAAAGATTTAAACAAGCAACCATTTAGTAAGACCTACAGAATAGATCTCTATGAACCAAAATGAATGTTTCAGATGACAGAAACATACAAAATGTGCAGAGCATGTTTGTGTATATGTTCCTTTTGTCCATAAAAATATATACAGTTTAATAACTTGCGTACCTCACTTTATTTACCTAATTAAAACAGAAAGACTTCATGGTACTCGATTAAAGGACATGAACATGAATCTGCTAAATGAAATGATATTTGTTATTAACACTATTTAATAACACCATCCACCATTCAGATAACGTATCTGGTTATGTTTTATTACATTTTTTCAGTTCTTACACTCAACAACAGTAAAGCCAGTGCAGTACAATTTTCTCCACACTGTATAAATATATATATATCAAATACAAAAACAACTTTGCAGAAGTATAGCTATCACACAGTCATTTTGAAAACGGCCCTGACGAACGGCCCCTAAAGCTTATGACAAAGCTTACAAAGTATTATTGAGATCAGGCAATATACTCAAATTCCTTATTGTGGTTTTTAGGTGCAATTTTCCGTTATGTCCACTAGATGGCAGAAGAGGATCAATCACTGGCTGACATTTGCACTCACAGAAAACACAGTGATGATTACTCTTTAACTAAGTCTACTATTAAAAGAACTCTGTTCACATTTAAAGGTGCAGTGTGTAATTTTTAGCTCTTGACAGAAATGCAAAATGATATACAAAACTATATTATCAGGGGTGTATAAAGACCTTTCATAATGAACCAGTATGTGTTTATTACCTTAGAACGTGACCTTTTTATCTACATACACCGAGGGTCCCTTACATGGAAGTCACCATTTTGGGTGCGCCATTTTTCTACAGAAGCCCTTAACGGACACATTTTTTTACTAAGTTGTCTCCGACGATGACATGTTTGACTGGTGGCGGCTACCGTAGCTTCTCTATGTGTTTCAAAAACGAGGGGTGAGCAGTGGACTAAGCCATTGGTTGCAATTCGTGACCTCACCACTAGATGCCGCTAAAATTTACACTGCACCTTTAATATAATATTTAGTTATAATATTAAAATCACATTTAGTGAAAGACTAACACTTCAATTGTTCTGAGTTATCAGTTTTAACACTCATGTCACTTTATGATAGCTGTGAAACGTGAACATAATTTTGGAGCCACTTACACGACATTTTGCAGTAAAAATTATATTTTTTTGTTTTTTATTAAAGAAACTACATTCCAAATGAGTGTGTAACCATGTCAATATTAAGTCTTGTTCTTTAACAGTCTTGTTTCTCCTTTATCAGGTAAATGTGTGTGTGTACAATATACAATGCAGAATATCTATATGGCAATGTCCTTAAACGTCTTGTGATCTAAATGGCTTGAACCCCGGCAATCGCTGCTTGCAGCTATATTTAGGGGTTCAAGCCCGTAGGGCTGAAACCCTATTGTATTTGTATGGATTTTTATTATTATTAACTATTTTTATTATTTTTCTTCTGCCGTAAAACGGATCGTGCAGACCAAACCGTAAGGCCTAGAGACTTGAGACTTGGCCAAATGGTAGGTCTCATTCGTGCGCGAAGTTGACAGAGTGTCACCCCAATCGGCCTATGGGGGGCGCTACAGCGATGGCAAACGCGTTGATGCTCATAACTTCCAGAATTCTTGTCCAAATGTCAAGTGTCTTATATCCCTGGATTCCTTGCATCAAGACGAACAAAATGTATATCTCCGATTTCATTTCCGTCATGAAAAATTTTCCGCTATTTTCAATTTTGTCGAAAAAAATAAAAACGAACTAGTCCTAGGTTTTTTGTCCAATCGGAACCGTTCCAGTGCTGTAATATTCCTTGGAGTGTGAATATCAAAAGTTATCAAAAAAAATTTGAACTTTCGACTCACCGTCGTAAAGCCACGCCCAAACGCCCCCAATGGGCGGAGCTTCTTGGACTTAAATGGCTATAACTTGGGATTGGAAAGAGGTATTGACACCAAATTTGGTACACATATACAGGGGACTATTCTGGGGTCACGTGTAAAAAATTGCGCCGCTTGACCACTAGTTGGCGCTATAACACCACCTCAACTTTAAAGGTCTGTAACTTCAGAAATATGGGACCGATCAATTTGACATTTGGCATCGGTCCTCCTGGTCGAGGGTACTATCAGTGTCTAAAATGAATTTCGCGTACATGGCCGCCATCGGCCAATCAAGAAAAAGCAGCTATTAGACAGGGTTAACGAAGCCCGATCGAAACAAAACGCGGTGGGCCTGTTTGTCTCTTGGCCATGAAGGTCTGTGCAGAGTAAGAAAAAATTCGGCCTCCGGGAGGCGCTATAACGTTTTTGCGGTGTTTAAGTGATTGTGTATTATGCAGTGTTTAAGATATCAACAAGATCTTTATATCATTTAATAGAGGTACTTACAATGAATAACTTTCCCTCAAGAAGCACTTGTCTCAGTCGAATCGTTTATTAGATATTCATCATTTTCTTTGAAACCTACTTTTGCGAACTAGTCCTAGGTTTTTTGAGCAATCTGAACCAATCAAGTGCTAGAACATTCCTTAGACACTGAATATCAATAATTATCAAAAAAAAGTTGAACTTTGCACTCGTGGTCGCAACACCACGGTCAAAAGTACGAAGAGGCGGGGCCACAAATACTTAAATGGCTATCATTTATGATAGGAATGAGATATCAACACGAAACTTGGTACACCTATGTATAGACCTAGGCCGAAGTGACATGCAAAAAATTGCAGAGATTGTCCACTAGGTGGCGCTATAACCTAAGAACAAAAACAATGACTATGGCATATGTATACGACATATAAATATTTGTCTGACCTACTTGTTTTTTAAGCACATAACATCTGATTTCAGATTCTTATAAGGGTCTATTATGATAATTACATATCTTAGAAAACATGCCGACCAACAGTCAGCTAGCATTAACCATGTACAAGTCCAGCGTAATGGTGTGCGATTACAACTAAACTGAGGGGCCTGTTTGTCTTATGTTCTCAAGGGTCTGTGAGGATTTTTGGCTCATTATTCCGGAAATATTTGTATCTAGAACAACGGGTGTTACGTTAACTGTCCCCTAGATCAGTGATTCTCAAAATTATTCCTGGAGGCCCACTGCTCTGCACATATACAAAAGTCTTCTATTTTAAACAAATCTACTTTAATCATTAGTAGAGATTTGTATGAACTGAACTGATTGTGTCAGATGAGATAATCATACAAAATGTGCCGAGCATTGGGTCTCGAGGAACCACTGCGTTTCGCTGAGTTGAAAGTACTGCTCTAGATGTTTATGTTTATAAGATAAACAATTTTGTGAATTTGCTGTACTATCTGGGCAAATATCAATATGAAACATAAAATAAACTTTTGCCGTTGTATTCCTAGATTTGATGTGATGTCACATAGTGATGTGGGCACCATTTGTAACCTGTATTCGTTATTTCATTTGTAGCTGCTGTTATGTTCCTTTTGTCCATGGGTTTGCATCTGCATAAAATTTATTATAAGATTCAATGATTTGCAGTCATTTACCTCAAAGACTTGAGGTAATAAATTCAAGCATTTTGAAATGTGACATTTTCAAAATGGACCAGACTAAGTATATCTAACTAATTAACTAGTAATGTGAAGCTTATGACAAAATATTAATAGTTTTATTAAGATCAGACAATATATGTCTTTCCAAGACTAGGGCTGGTTGAATAAACATAAAGTAGCCATTCAGTTAAGACTGTGTTTTAAGGACTAGTCTGAATCTCCACTTCTGTTATCAAATTAAAATATGAATAATTTTAATATGAATAATATTAAAATGAAATAGTTTAAATTAAAACTTGTTTAAAGGTTGAACTGTAGATTAGAGTTAGACCAACATTAAAATCCAAATTTTGACATTTTATCCACTAGATAGCAGTAGAGGATTAATAATTGGGTAGTTGTTAAAAGCTTTTTTTTATTATTCATTTCAAGATCAAAAACATTGCATACATACAAGAGGTTTACAATGTGCTTATTTAACATTCAACATAACAATGGATCAAATAAAATAAAACAAATAATAAATAAATTAACAACAACATGGGGATATTCTACAATAATTCAATAAAAGAAAAGGTTTAAAAAATGTTATATATTTGCTTTGCTTTTTTATTTTTTAGACTTTTAATAGTTTCAAAATAATTTCTTAATTCCGTTCTAAATAAAATGCTATTGGGTTTATTATTTGCCCATTTTTGTTTATGGATGTGAAATTTTCCATATATAATCATTAAGTTGATTAACAAGTCTTTCTCCACACAGTTACTTTTATAATACAAAAATATATCCTTACCAGATAACTGAATTTATATTTTGTGAGTTTAAATATCAAGTATTCCACATCAATCCAAAAAGATTAAGTAATTATACATGGATAAAATAAATATTTTATGGATTCTACTTCCAAATTGCAAAAAATACAAGTAAATTCTATATCTCTTTAGAATCTGAAGACTACTTGTTTCACTGGATAAATTAAATGAATCAATTTATAAGTTATTTCTTTAACCTTATTCATGAGACAGTATTTATGTGATAAACTACAAACCTCTTTCCATACACGTTGACTATATAAGGAGTTCCAGTATGGTTTACATCTAGGCAAATATTAATTTCTACATAGTGTTCTTATAAAAAAGTTATACTTTTTTTCTAGAATATTTACTCCATTGATACATAACTGAGTATTATGTAAGGAGTTACAATCATAAGATGTATAACCTTGAAAAAGTCCACTAGGTATGACATCAAATACAACTGCAAATTCCTTAGCAGTTACTGGAATCTTATAGTGATTGAGCAATTCACAATAATTAAAGAGGTGACCATCATCTTTAAATAACTGCCTCACTAATATTATTTTATTATCATACCAATTTCTATAAAATAAGGATTTGTTTTTGTATATAATATTCTTGTTATTCCAAATAACAGATCTATGTGGAGAAAAGTTTATATCAAAATTGTATTGTATAAAAATTCCAAACCACCCAATTTCTGAAAAATCATTTCTGGTTTGATGTTCCATATACTACCTTTGCAACTTCATTAACTTTTTATCCACTTATTTAAAAAAAAAACACAGTTAGCAGTATTAAAATCTAGTACATTTTAAACTCCTTCCTCAACTGGATTGCATAGAATTGACTTTTTAATGTAGTGCGGTCTGTTCTTCCATATGAAATTAAACAAAATAATATCCACCTCTTTTATAACTGATTGTGGGACTTCTAAAGCAAGAGCTGTATACACTATAGTTGTTAAAAGCTTTCACTGCTGGGTCCATTGTTCATACGTAGATTACTCTGTTAGCTGGATTTCATTGTTGACAATTTAGCTTCATGTTGAATTATTTGGTTCTTCGAAGGTCATCCTAGAGTTGTTGTTATAGTAACATGTCCGTAAGGTTAAAACTGCTCAGGATTCAAATTCAACTCGTAATAAAAAATGATACATAATATATTTTAGTAATGTTATTTAAAAAACGATATAATATAAAAAATATAACTAAGACTTTAAGGACTAGTCTGAATAACTAGTAGTTAGTTAGGGCTAATCAGTCTTACTATTTGGATTTAAATATAATTTAAATAATTTAAATATTTTTTCACATGATAATTAAAACAGTGATTTTCAATCAAAAAGGTAAAAATGTATTACTAACTTTGAATACTAGTCTTAGAGATTAATGTTAATGACCATTGGTTTAAGTGTAGCTCCAGACTAAAATTTAGTCTTCAGTTTTAGTTGTCTTACTTGAAAATAGCTTACACTGGCCTACCTTTAAATATATCAGGGCCATAGTTTTGTCTTAAGATGTACACCAGTAATGTTTTTATAAGGTTTGTTTGTAAAAAGTACCTAAATGTTTTAACATAACTAATGGCTAGTCATGCATCCATTTAAACCTGTGGGAAACAACCCAATAAAGTTATAAAGCTTCAAATGTTGTCTTAGAATTCTTAAAATCCTGACGGTATGAAAAAGATTGCTGTAAATATGTGGATCCTTAAAGAACAATTATAGGCCAACATTAGAAATAATAACTAATAATCAAACATAAAGAGAATATATATTTGGTTATCAGTAGCTTTAGTATTCTGATACAATTCGTTGTTTTAAATGTAAATGATTTACTGAAAACTTACTTTAGCACAGCACATGTGTGAACACAAATAAGTGCTTAATAGCCAATCTTACTGACATTTCCTTAATGACACCATATTTGTTATTAACTCAATTTGATATAAACAACACATTTTGATCAGTTATGTATGGGAATAGCCAGTTGTTAAATATAAAAAAAATGTAGAGCTTTAGTACTATTTTTAGGCCTACTATAATATGACAGAGGCTGTCATATGAAATACTTGTACGTTTGCACATAATATCTATGTCAAAGAATATATATATGTTCTATAAAAACAATTACTTTTGTTAAAAAATAGTCTAATACATTTAAACAAGCAAACATTTAGTAAGACCTACAGAATAGATCTATATGAACTAAAATGGCTGTTTCAGATGAGAGAAACATACAAAATGTGCAGAGCATGTTTGTGTATATGCTCCTTTTGTCCATAAAAATATATACGGATTAATTACTTGCATACCTCACTTTATTTACCTAATTAAAACAGAAAGCCTTCATGGTACTCGATTAAAGGACATGAACATGACTATACTCAAATTCCCTATTGTGGTTTTTAGGTGCAATTTTCCGTTATGTCCACTAGATGGCAGAAGAGGATCAATCACTGGCTGACATTTGCACTCACAGAAAACACAGAAGATGATTACTCTTTAACTAAGTCTACTATTAATAGAACTCTGTTTACATTTAAATCTGTTCACATTTTAGAAGGATCTCTTGACAGAAATGCAAAATGATATACAAAACTATATATTTCAGGGGTGTATAAAGACCTTTCATAATGAACCGGTATGTGTTTATTACCTTAGAACGAGACCTTTTTATCTACATACACTGAGGTTCCCCATACATGGAAGTCACCATTTTGTTCCGCCATTTTTCTACAGAAGCCCTTAACGGACAATTTTTTTACTAAGTTGTCTCCGAAGATGAAATGTTTGTCTGGTGGCGGCTCCGTAGCTTCTCTATGTGTTTCAAAAGCGAGGGGTGAGCAGTGTACTAAGCCATTGGTTGCATTTCGTGACCTCACCACTAGATGCCGCTAAAATTTACACACTGCACCTTTAACTTCATGATTTTACTGTGATAACTCAGAACAATTGAAGTGGTAGTCTTTCACTAAATGTAATTTTAATATTATAAGTTTTAACACTCATGTCACTTTATGATAGCTGTGAAACGTGAACATAATTTTGGAGGCACTTACACGACATTTGCAGTAAGACTTTTTTTATTTAAAAAAACTACATACCAAATGAGTGTGTAACCATGTCAATATTAAGTCTTGTTCTTTAACTGTCTTATTTCTCCTTTCTCAGGTAAATGTGTGTGTGTACAATATACAATGCAGAATATCTATATGGCCATGTCCTTAAACGTCTTGTGATCTAAATGGCTTGAACCCCGGTAATCGCTGCTTGCAGCTATATTTATAATTATTATTTTTCTTCTGCCGTAAAACGGATCGTGCAGACCAAACCGTAAGGCCTAGACACTTGAGACTTGGCCAAAATGTAGGACCCAATTTGGGGAGAGGTTGATAGAGTATCAACCCGATTGGCCTATAGGTGGCGCTATAGCGATAACAAACGCGTTGATGCTCATAACTTCCACAAATCTTGTCCAAATGTCAAGTGTCTTATATCACTGGAATCCTTGCGTCAAGACGAACAAAACGTATATCTCCGATTTCATTTCCGTCATGAATTTTTTTTCGCTATTTTCGATTTTGTTGAAAAAAATAAAAACGAACTAGTCCTAGGTTTTTTGTCCGATCGGAACCGTTCCAGTGCTGTTATATTCCTTGGAGTGTGAATATCAAAAGTTATCAAAAAAAATTTGAACTTTCGACTCACCGTCGTAAAGCCACGCCCAAACGTGCAAAAAATTGCGCCGCTTGACCACTAGTTGGCGCTATAACACCACCTCAACTTTGAAGGTCTGTAACTATAGAAATATGCGACCGATCAACTTGAGATTTGGCACCGATGCTCCTGGTCTAGGGTACTATGTATGTCTAAAAGGAATTTTGCGTAGCTAAAAGAACATGGCCGCCATCGGCCAATCAAGAAAAAGCAGCTAATAGACAGGGTTAACGGAGGCCGATCGAAACGAAACGCGTTGGGCCTGTTTGTCTCTTGGCCATGAAGGTCTGTGCAGAGTAAGAAAAAATTCGGCCTCCGGGAGGCGCTATCGCGTTTTTTCAGTGTTTAAGTGATTGTGTATTATGCAGTGTTTCAGATATCAACAAAATCTTCATATCATTTAATAGAGGTACTTATAATGAACAACTTTCCCTCAAGAAGCATTTGTCTCAGTCGAATCGTTTGTTAGATATTCATCATTTTCTTTTAAACCTACTTTTGCGAACTAGTCCTAGGTTTTTTGACCAATCTGAACCAATCCAGTGCTGGAATATTCCTTAGACACTGAATATCAATAATTATCAAAAAAAAGTTGAACTTTGCACTTTTCGTCGCAACACCACGGTTAAAAGTACGAACAGGCGGTGCAACAAATACTTAAATGGCTATCATTTATGATAGGAATCAGATATCAACACGAAATTTGGTACACATATGTATAGACCTAGGCCGAGGTCACATGCTAAAAATTGCAGAGATGTCCACTAGGTGGCGCTATAACCTAAGAACAAAGAACGATGGGTATAGCATATGTATACGACACATAAATATTTGTCTGACCTACTTGTTATTTTGCACTTAACATCTGCTTTCAGATTCTTATAAGGGTCTATTAGGATAATTACATATCTTAGAAAACATGAGACCAACAGCCGCCAGCATTAACCATGTACCAGTCCAGTGTAATGGTGTGCGATTACAACTAAACTGATGGGCCTGTTTGTCTTATGTTCTCAAGTGTCTGTGAGGATTTTTGGCTCATCATTCCGGAAATATTTGCTGCTAGAACAACGGGTGTTACGTTAACTGTCCCCTAGATCAGTGGTTCTCAAAATTATTCCTGGAGGCCCACTGCTCTGCACATATACAAAAGTCTTCTATTTTAAACAAATCTACTTTAATCATCAGTAGAGATTTGTATGAACTGAACTGATTGTGTCAGATGAGAGAATCATACAAAATGTGCCGAGCATTGGGTCTCGAGAAACCACTGCGTTTCAGTGAGTTGAAAGTACTTCTCTAGATGTTTATGTTTATATGAAAAACTATTTTGTGAATTTACTGTACTATATCTATTTTATTTTATAATCAAATCATCAAAATGTATTAAAACTAATTAAAATCTAATTATCTCCACTTCTGTTTTCAAATTAAAATATGAACAATTTATATATATATATTAATTTTAGAAACTCATTACTATAATATTACAATCAAATAATTTAAATTAAAACTTGTTTAAAGGTTGAACTGCAGATTAGTATGGTTTACATCTAGGCAAATATTCACTTCTACATTCATTTCTGTTCTTATAAAAAAAGTTATTAATTTTTTTTCTAGAATATTTACTCTATTAATACATAACTGAGTATTATGTAAGGAGTTACAATCATAAGATGTATAACATTGAAAGAGTTGAATAAGTCCACTAGGTATGGCATCAAATACAACTGCAAATTCCTTAGCAGTTACTGGAATCTTATAGTGATTGAGGAATTCACAATAATTAAAAAAGGTGACCATCATCTTTAAATAACTGCCTCACTAATATTATATTATTATCATACCAATTTCTATAAAATAAGGATCTGTTTCTTGTATAGAATATTCTTGTTATTCCAAATAACAGATCTATGTGGAGAAAAGTTATGTTTTTATATGAGCATCCAAGAAAACAAACCTGTTTATGGAAACCTGACAGTTTTATGGGAAACTTGTTTATATCAAAATTGTATCGCAAACAAAAATTCCAAACCACCCAATTTCTTAAAAATCATTTCTGGTATGATGTTCCATAGACTACCTTTGCAGCTTCAGTAACTTTTTATCCACTTATTTTTAAAAACACAGTTAGCAGTATTAAAATCTAGTAAAAAAAAAGTATCCTCCTTTCTCAACTGGATTGCATAGAATTGACTTTTTAATGTAGTGCTTCACTGCTGGGTCTGTCGTTCATACGTGGATTACTCAGTTAGCTGGATTTCATTGTTGACGATTTAGCTTCATGTTGAATTATTTGTTTCTTCGAAGGTCATCCTAGAGTTGTTGTTATAGTAACATGTCCGTAAGGTTAAAACTGCTCGGGATTCAAATTCATGATGGTTATCAGAAGCTTTAGTATTCTAATCTACTTTCCAGAACATAAACATGTCATGATGTATCTTATAAAGTTTTTAATAATTGTTTATAGAATTATTGCAATGAAATTGTAATGTTATGATACAATTGGTTATTTTAAATGTAAATGATTTGCTGAAAACTTACTCTAGCACAGCACATGTGTGAACACTAATAAGTGCTTAAAGGGATACTTCACCGATTTAGCATTCAGCTTTGTATCTGTAGAAACCCGGCAGTATTACTGAATGACCATGTTTCCCTCCCTCATTTCCCCCTGAGAGGAGAGATATCTGCATTTTGGTTCTGCAAAAAAGTCCTCCGATGATGTAATATGACGATTTTTGCATCATCGGAGGACTTTTTTGCAGAACCAAAATGCAGATATCTCTCCTCTCAGGGGGAAATGATGGAGGGAAACATGGTCATTCAGTAATACTGCCGGGTTTCTACAGATACAAAGCTGAATGCTAAATCGGTGAAGTATCCCTTTAATAGCAAATCTGACTGACATTTGCTTAATGACATCATTTGTTATTAACTCCATTTGATATAAACAACACATCTGTATCAGTTATGTATGGACATAGCCAGTGGTTAAATATAAAAAAATGTAGAGCTTTAGTACTACTTTTAGGCCTACTATAATATGACAGAGGCTGTTATCTGAAATACTTGTATGTTTGCACATAATATCTATGTCAAAGAATATATATGTTCTATAAGAACAATTACTTTTGTTAAAAAAATGTCTAAAAGATTTAAACAAGCAAACATTTAGTAAGACCTACAGAATAGATCTCTATGAACTAAAATGACTGTTTCAGATGAGAGAAACATACAAAATGTGCAGAGCATGTTTGTGTATATGTTCCTTTTGTCCATAAAAATATATACGGTTTAATAACTTGCATACCTCACTTTATTTACCTAATTAAAACAGAAAGCCTTCATGGTACTCGATTAAAGGACATGAACATGAATCTGCTAAATGAAATGATATTTGTTATTGACAGGATTTAATAACACCATCCACCATTCTGATAACGTATCTGGTTGTTTTATTAAATTGTTTCAGTTCTTACACTCAACAACAGTAAAGCCATACAAAATGAGTGTGTAACCATGTCAATATTAAGTCTTGTTCTTTAACAGTCTTGTTTCTCCTTTCTCAGGTAAACGTGTGTGTGTACAATATACAATGCAGAATATCTATATGGCCATGTCCTTAAACGTCTTGTGATCCCAAATAGCTTGAACCCCGCTAATCGCTGCTTGCAGCTATATTTCTTTTTATTATTTTTCTTCTGCCGTAAAACGGATCGTGCAGACCAAACCGTAAGGCCTAGAGACTTGAGACTTGGCCAAATGATAGGTCTCACTCGTGCGCGAACTTGACAGAGTATGAACCCAATCGGCCTATGGGGGGCGCTACAGCGATGGCAAACACGTTTATGCTCATAACTCCCACAATTCTTGTCCAAATGTCAAGTGTCCTATATCCCTGGATTCCTTGCATCAAGACGAACAAAATGTATATCTCCGATTTCATTTCCGTCATGAAAATTTTTCCGCTATTTTCGATTTTGTCTAAAAAAATAAAAACGAACTAGTCCTAGATTTTTCCCCCGATCGGAATCATTCCAGTGCTAAAATGTTCCTTGGAGTTTGAATATCAATAATTATAAAAAAAAAGTTGAACTTTCGACTCACGGTCAACATGCCACGCCCAAACGTCTGTAGTGTGCGCAGCCATTTGGACTTTATTGGCTATAACTGGGAACAGGAATGAAGTATCAACACGACACTTGGTACTTGTGATGAGAGTCACAGCCTGAGGTTTCATGCATCGTTTCGTCACAGCGCCACCTAGTGGTCAGACGAATCTCATAATGCTTATAACTAAGGCTGAGTTTAACGTATTTTCATGGGACTTTTTTCCTTGGAGTCCTGAATTGTTGCCGAGTCCAACGATACCAAATATGCCAGGTTTTGTCTTACAGTTAGCTCTGCGCAGCAAAATAGCGCTTAAAAAACACGCGCGGATAACTCCACGAGGGTTATTCCGATCGACTCGAAACAACCATAGGAAGAAATTAACTTTACCTTCTGAACAAAAAACTCTATTGGCGTTATGTTAAAATTTCCATCAGAAATGGCCGAAAATTGCAAAAAACGAAAAATTACCTCCAAATTTGGTGTTTTTTACACATAAATGGTTATAAGTCTGCAACGAAATAACATTTTTTCACCAAATTTGATACGCTGATGTCTGAGCAGAGTCTGAGGCAATACAAAAAAAATTGTATGCCTGCACCACTAGTTGGCCTCATAATTGAACAAAATCTTTGACATTGAGTGAGCCCAATGGTCATACAACTGTTTCTTCACTATACTAAACTGAATAGCCGTGATACTAGCTACAAGTAACACAGTCATGACCTGAGGTTGCATGCACGAGTTTGTCATAGCGCCACCTAGTGGTTATTTGTTATTTTCACTTAAAAATACTGCAACCTTACATCTAAAATCATGAGTCATAATGGATTATGCCTTTCATGGCTTTGAGTATAATCATTGGTGGATTGCAATTCACTTCCTAGCAACCAATGAGAATACCCTAGCAATCATTTAGCAAGAGCTGTATCTCTGTATCAGAACATCGTAGAGACATGGGGTTCGGCTCTTTTGACTCATTAACAGTATTTTAACGTTTTGTGACCCGAGTTTTGCCACTGCAAGCACCACAAACATTTCCTTCATTGTTCTGTTTGTCAATGTTCCGTGAGAAGAGAGGGAGACATTTCACTGAATGATAGCAACTTTTTTCCTGATAACTTTGAACACGTGTGTCTGGTAGCTTATTTTTCATCATTTATTTTGTACAATGCAGCAAATATATACATGTATGCCCTTAAAGGTCTTAAGTTCCCAAATCGCTTGAACCCCGGTAATCGCTGCTTGCAGCTATATTTAGGGGTTCAAGCCCGTAGGGCTGAAACCCTATTGTATTTGTATGGATTTTTATTATTATTCTAGTTATTATTTTTCTTCTGCCGTAGAACGGATCGTGCAGACCAAACCGTAAGGCCTAGAAACTTGAGACTTGGCCAAATGGTAGGACCCAATTTGGGGAGAGGTTGATAGAGTATCAACCCGATTGGCCTATAGGTGGCGCTATAGCGATAACAAACGCGTTGATGCTCATAACTCCCACAAATCTTGTCCAAATGTCAAGTGTCTTATATCAACGGATTCCTTGCGTCAAGACGAACAAAACGTATATCTCCGATTTCATTTCCGTCATGAATTTTTTTTCGCTATTTTCGATTTTGTCGAAAAAAATTAAAACGAACTAGTCCTAGGTTTTTTGTCCGATCGGAACCGTTCCAGTGCTGTAATATTCCTTGGAGTGTGAATATCAAAAGTTATCAAAAAAATTTGAACTTTCGACTCACCGTCGTCAAGCCACGCCCAAACGCCCCCAATGGGCGGAGCCTCTTGCACTTAAATGGCTATAACTTAGGGATGGAAGGAGATATTGACACCAAATTTGGTACACATATACAGGGGACCATTCTGGGGTCACCTGCAAAAAATTGCGCCTCTTGACCACTAGTTGGCGCTATAACACCACCTCAACTTTGAAGGTCTGTAACTACAGAAATATGGGACCGATCAACTTGACATTTGGCACCGGTGCTCCTGGTCTAGGGTACTATCTATGTGTAAAAGGAATTTTGCGTAGCTCAAAAAACATGGCCGCCATCGGCCAATCAAGAAAAAGCAGCTATTAGACAGGGTTAACGGAGGCTGATCCAAACGAAACGTGGTGGGCCTGTTTGTCTCTTGGCCGTGAAGGTCTGTGCAGAGTAAGAAAAAATTCGGCCTCCGGGAGGCGCTATCACGTTTTTTCAGTGTTAAAGTGATTGTGTATTAAGCAGTGTTTTAGATATCAACAAGATCTTTATATCATTTAATAGAGCTACATTTAATGAACAACTTTTCCTCAAGAAGCACTTGTCTCAGTCGAATCGTTTGATAGATATTCATCATTTTCTTTTAAACCTACTTTTGCGAACTAGTCCTAGGTTTTTTGACCAATCTGAACCAATCCAGTGCTGGAATATTCCTTAGACCCTGATTATCAATAATTATCAAAAAAAAGTTGAACTTTGCACTCGTCGTCGCAACACTACAGTCAAAAGTACGAAGAGGCGGGGCCACAAATACTTAAATAGCTATCATTTATGATAGGAATGAGATATCAACATGAAACTTGGTACACATATGTATAGACCCATGCTGAGGTCACATGCAAAAAATTGCAGAGATTGTCCATTAGGTGGCGCTATAACATAAGAACAAATAACCATAACTATAGCATATTTATATGACACATAAATATTTGTCTGACCTACTTGTTATTTTGCACATAACATCTACTTTCAGGTTCTTATAATGGTCTATGAGGATAATTATTTATCTTTGAAAACATGCCACTCAACAGCCAACCAGTATTAACCATGTACGAGTCAAACCTAATTATGTGTGATTACAACTAAACTCATGGGAATGTTGGTCTTATGTTTCCAATTGTCTGTGAGGATTTTTAGTTCATCTTTCTGAAAATCGTTGCATCTAACACAATGTGTGCAAAGTAAACAGTTCTCTAGATCAGTGGTTCTCAATGCTTCAAATAATCAGCACAATAGTAGAGATCTTTATTAACTGAACTGATTGTGTCAGATGAAAGAAACATACAAAATGTGCAGAGCAGTGGTCCTCCAGAAACGGAGTAGAGAACCACTGCTCTATATGTTTATGTTTATATGAAAAAACTTTTTTGTGAACTAATACTTGGTTTTTCACTCAACAACACTAAAGCCAATGCAATACAATTTCCTGTAGTCTGTGAGCAAATATGAATGCCAAATTGTGATCACCAATTGTACATCTTATTCCTTTAGTTGTTTAACTTTGAATTACAAAAACAACTTTTCAAAACTACTAGAATTTTTTCAGTCAACAACAATAAAATCAGGGCAGTACATTTTTCTGTCCTCTGTGTGTAAAGGTATATCAAATACAAAATGTAATGAATTTGAATACCTGCTTTTGTAAGCATAGATTTCATGTGATGTCACACATTGGTGTAGGTGCCATTTGTACGACTGAATTGCAGCACGTGTGTTTAAAGGAACTCATAAAGATATGGATTAAAGTTTTTCATTATCCCCATTTATTTACATCAGTAGCATTAGGATTCTATTTTACCTTCCATGACATAAACGTGTCCTTACATTATGTATAATACAAAGTTGTTACATTTTTATATGTTCTTTTTCAAATATTGCACCAAAAATTATCATGTGATAATGCAATTGGTTATTATTCACATAAATGACCTGCTAGAACTCAACTAAATAGCAGCACTTTATGAAATTGAACGCAGACAAATGCTTACCAGCAAATCTTCTGCAAATCTACTAAATAACATGACATTTGTTATTGACATAATTTGATATTGAAAACATATCTGGATCAGTTATTTATTGGCCCAGCCTAAAATCACATGAAAATAATTGCAGAGCTATACCACTATTTGACAATTTAACATGACAGAGCCTAAAAAATTTTCTATTAAAATATGTAACTTTGCTTTATTGTTTCCAAATCCAAAAAATTGTATTCTCTTACAATAACACAATAAAAGGATTATATGAAAAATATATACTCTCTGTGTGAAACACAGACCCTCATTAATATACTTAAGAGCATGCTTATCAGGATTTGAGGTAAAAATTTGTCTATCGTTATTTACTTTTCAATATTCAATAGGGCTTATTCGATCTACGTCATCAATGTTCGTGGCGGCCATATTGTTGACATAAAACTGTCAGTCTGTCAATGGACAAGCGAGGCAGCGTGGGTATTATGCATGGTATTATCTGTGTTTTTTTTTTAAAACCGAGCGATGGTGTGTGGTGTAATACACGGATGTTCTAACAACAGCAAAAAGAACTCCGGAATTAGTTTTTATGCGATACCGACTGTCAGAAAACATGAAAGGAGACAGAGGAGTTGAACCAGCGAAGGAGAGACTCCCAACACAGCAAAGTCTGTCCCCATCATTTTACCCCAGGTACCGTTAGGGATATATGCTCACAGCAAAGTCTGTCCCCATAATTTGATCACATATGGTTAGCTGTAAGCAGTGGCTGAAACTGCTCTTTCAAATAAGCTGCCATAAATTGAGACAATTATTAAATTAGTATTAATAACTATATGAACATAATAATAGGTCTGGCATTGATACTAGGTAGGGAATTAAGGGCCGTTCACATAGTTTTGAAAATTGTTTTATATTAAACAGAATAGCGGAGCTCACACCAAAACTATAACAAAACAGATACAATGAACGACATCATTGGGATCACTTTCTGAGCGATTTTTCCCACCTGATGAAGGATAAACCATTGATAGCATTAAAATCTATTTGAACTTCAAGTGCACGGCCACTTAAAATGACAGTGAAGCTCATTGCTGAGCTCTATAACATTAGAATACCTCCAGTTGCTGTGAAAATTGACTACGTAATGCTTTTTAATCTATTACATTAACTAACTGTTATGCCAAAAGGTAAGAGATTACACAAACTATTAGATTCACTGTTTAGAGTTACTCGAAACGCAGCGTGTTGAGGACATCTGTAAAAGTTTTTTTATTACAAGCAATATTAAAGGCAAGGGATTTGTGCGAGTGCCGTGAGCGAATTAGCATAAACGTATTGTTTGGTGATGTGGACGATGATATAGTTATCGTTATAGTTATCGTTATTATGTGAACGGCCCTTCAGTGCTTGTATGATGAATGCGGATACTGTATGAACGATATAGTTATAAATATCCGGATAAGTTACGGCTGGCAATAAGGACGGATCTTTACTTAAGGCTATTGGGTCTATTTGATATTGTTCCACAATAATCAAGCTCATCTTCTCTTAATACAGACGAGATTAAGGCATTAGGCTACTGCTCCCCTCGACTCAAATCTACGTGCGGCTCGGGGCAGGACAGATGTCATGTCAACAAGATGGCCGCGGCTAGCGACTTCTGGTGTTTGCGAATAAGCCCTATACTAATTTTATGTTAAATTAATTGTAAAATGAAAAAAAATAATTTTAGCCAGCAGATGGCAGAAGGTCATCTTCTGCCATCTGCTGGCTAAAATTATTATTTATTATTTAAAGGGGTTATATCGTGAAAATGTTTGCATTGCCACCCTGTAGGCGTGAGCAAAAATAGGTCATTGAAATTTGGCTTTCCTTATGATGTCATAAGGATATCTTATTCGAATAATACCGCCCCCTTAATGTGCACTATCCAACCACAGCACTGCCATTTTGTGCAGAGAGAAAGAAAGAGAGAAAAAATAATTGACAGCACAATTGAGTTTGAATTGCATCAAACCACCATCATTGTGATCAGTGTTTGCACTTCATCAGCTCATTTGCATTTTAAAAGACACACCCAAAACTACACATTTTTGCTCAAACCTACAAAGTGGCAATGCTAACATTTTCACGATATGACCCCTTTAAAATGTATACTCAATAAAATTGTGTTCACAGGTTTCATCAATGGATGCATGATTTAACTTTATGAAGTCAGTATTATTATGTTAAAATAACATTTCGTCAATCATTCTGACGGTAAACGTTTTAACAGTCATGTGACATTCGAACATAGGATAACTCTTGAACTCTTGAAGGACACCAAGCATATGGAGATTGGTCATTTATTTCAAAGTTTTATTTCCTAACCCTGCCATTTCTGCTTCTGTGTGTAAATGCATGTATGTGTTTTAGCTTATTCTTCATCATTGCTGTGTTATAGATTAGCCATGTGAGACCTAAATCTCTATATCAGAGCATCGTAGAGAAATTGTGGTGGGCTGTTTTGTCTCATGCTAACAATTTTTGAAACATTTTGTGTGGCAAATCTTGCCATGGCATGCACCACATCATATTCTCGTCAGAAAATATACCTAATTGGTAACATGTTAGTATTCCAGATTCTAAGTAGATTTGATAACAATGCAGCAAATCTACACAGGCATGCCCTTAAAGGTCCTAAAGGGGTCATATTATGATATTTTTTTAAGTGAGTGTGAATGTGAAGTGTTACCTCAAAATATTCCACAGATCATTTATTATAGCATGTTAAAATTGACACTTTGTAGACCTGAGCAAAAGTATGCCGTTTTGGGTGTTTCCTTTAAAATGCAAATGAGCGGATGAAATGCAAATTGATCACAATAATGGTGGTTTGTTGTAATTGAAACTCAATTGTGCTGTCAATTATTTTTTTCCTTCTTTCTCTCGCACTAAATGGCAGTGCTGTGGTTGGATAGCGCAGATAAAGGGGGCAGTATTATTGTAATTCGCTTTGCTACCTACCTCACAAAACAGGCAAAAGTTGAACGATGTATTTTTTTACATGCTTACAGAGAATGGTTTCCCCAAACAAAGTTACTGGGTTGATCTGTTTCACATTTTCTAGGTTGATAGTAGGACTGGGGACCCAATTATAGCACTTAAACATGGAAAAGTCAGATTTTCATTTTATGACCCCTTTAAGGTCCCAAATCGCTTGAACCCCGGTAATCGCTGCTTGCAGCTATATTTATTATTATTATTTTTCCGCCTTAAAACGCGTCGCCCAGCCCAAACCGTAAGTCGTAGAAACTTGCCACTTGGTCAACTGGTTGTATATTAGCAGGCTACTCAGATACAGTGAATCAGCCAAATCGGCCCATAGGTGGCGCTATAGCAATGCCCAACGCGTTGGGCCTCATAACTCCTAAACCGGAAATCAGACACTCAAGTGTTTGGTATCATTGTAATCCCTGGCTCCAAACTTAAAAAATGTATATCTCCGATTTCATTTCCGTCATTAAAATTTTCCGCTATTTTCGATTTTGTCGAAAAAAATAAAAACGAACTAGTCCTAGGTTTTTCGCTCGATCGGAATCGTTCCAGTGCTAAAATGTTCCTTGGAGTTTGAATATCAATAATTATTAAAAAAAAGTTGAACTTTCGACTCACGGTCGACATGCCACGCCCAAACGTCTGAAGTGTGCGCAGCCAATTGGACTTTTTTGGCTATAACTGGGGACAGAAATGAAGTATCAACACGACACTTGGTATTTGTGATGAGAGTCATGGCCTGAGGTTGCGTGCCTCGTTTCGTCACCGCGCCACCTAGTGGTCAGACGAATCATTTAAATGCTTATAACTTAGGCTAAGTTTGACGTATTTTCATGGGACTTTTTTACTAAGAGTTTTGAATTGTTGCCGAGTCCAACGATACCAAACATGCCAGGTTTCGCCTTACGGTTAGCCCTGCGCAGCAAAATAGCGCTTAAAAAACATGCGCGAATAACTCCGCGAGGGTTATTCTGATCGGCTCGAAACAACCATAGGAAGAAATTAACTTTACCTTCTGAACAAAAAGTTCTATTGGTGTTATGTTAAAATTTCCATCAGAAATGGCCGAAAATTGCAAAAAACGAAAAATTACATTCATTTTTGGTGTTTATTAGATATAAATGCTTATAACTCTGCAAGGAAATGACATTTTTTCACCAAATTTGATACGCTGATGTCTGAGCAGAGTCTGAGGCAATACAAAAAAAATGGTATGCCTGCACCACTAGTTGGCCTCATAATTGAACAAAACCTTTGACATTGAGTAAGCCCAATGGTCGTACAACTGTTGACTGGTGACAACTGTACTAAACTAAAGTGAATAGCCGTGATTCTAGCTACAAGTAACACAGTCATGACCTGAGGTTGCATGCACGAGTCTGTCATAGCGCCACCTAGTGGTTATTTGTTTTTTTCACTTAAAAATACTGCAAAATTACATCTAAAATCATGAGTAATCATGGATTATGTCTTTCGTGGCTTTGAGTATAATCATTGGTGGATTGCAATTCACTCCCTAGCAACCGATGAGAATACCCTAGCAACCATTTACAAGATCTGTATCTCTGTATCAGAACATCGTAGAGACATGGGGTTTGGCTCTTTTGACTCATTAACACTATTTTAACATTTTGTGACCCAAGTTTTGCCACTGCAAGCACCACTTTCACTGAATGATAACACCTTTTTTGCTGACAACTTAGAACACGTGTGTCTGGTAGCTGCGAATGACTTCACATTAAAGACGTGACATGTTTGTCCTATAGGTGCACGTGTGTTTAAGCATACATAGTCTGTATGAACCGTTTCTGACCACCTCTTTTGTTTTTGTGGATGCTGGATCAGCCTGGTCGGCGATGTCTGACGTCTTTGACGTGCTTTAATGCTCGAAACCCGGTAAATGCTGCTTGCAGCTTTAATTAGGGGTTCAAGCCCGTAGGGCTGAAACCCTATTGTAATTGTTAAGATTTTTATTATTAATTAGGGTTTCGAGCACGAAGTGCTGAAACCCTATTGTATTTGTATGGATTTTTATTGTTCTTTTTATTATTTTTCTTCTGCCGTAGAACGGATCGTGCAGACCAAACCGTAAGGCCTAGAGACTTGAGACTTGGCCAAATGGTAGGACCCAATTTGGGGAGAGGTTGATAGAGTATCAACCCGATTGGCCTATAGGTGGCGCTATAGCGATAACAAACGCGTTGATGCTCATAACTCCCACAAATCTTGTCCAAATGTCAAGTGTCTTATATCACCGGATTCCTTGCGTCAAGACGAACAAAACGTATATCTCCGATTTCATTTCCGTCATGAATTTTTTTTCGCTATTTTCGATTTTATCGAAAAAAATTAAAACGAACTAGTCCTAGGTTTTTTGTCCGATCGGAACCGTTCCAGTGCTGTAATATTCCTTGGAGTGTGAATATCAAAAGTTATCAAAAAAAATTTGAACTTTCGACTCACCGGCGTAAAGCCACGCCCAAACGCCCCCAATGGGCGGAGCCTCTTGGACATAAATGGCTATAACTTGGGATTGGAAAGAGGTATCGAAACCAAATTTGGTACACATATACAGGGGACTATTCTGGGGTCACGTGCAAAAAATTGCGCCGCTTGACCACTAGTTGGCGCTATAACACCACCTCAACTTTGAAGGTCTGTAACTATAGAAATATGCGACCGATCAACTTGAGATTTGGCACCGGTGCTCCTGGTCTAGGGTCCTATCTATGTCTAAAAGGAATTTCGTGTAGCTAAAAGAACATGGCCGCCATCGGCCAATCAAGAAAAAGCAGCTATTAGACAGGGTTAACAGAGGCCGATCAAAACGAAACGCGTTGGGCCTGTTCGTCTCTTGGCCATGAAGGTCTGTGCAGAGTAAGAAAAAATTCGGCCTCCGGGAGGCGCTATCGCGTTTTTTCAGTGTTTAAGTGATTGTGTATTATGCAGTGTTTCAGATATCAACAAAATCTTCATATCATTTAATAGAGGTACTTATAATGAACAACTTTCCCTCAAGAAGCATTTGTCTCAGTTGAATCGTTTGTTAGATATTCATCATTTTCTTTTAAACCTACTTTTGCGAACTAGTCCTAGGTTTTTTGACCAATCTGAACCAATCCAGTGCTGGAATATTCCTTAGACACTGAATATCAATAATTATCAAAAAAAAGTTGAACTTTGCACTTTTCGTCGCAACACCACGGTTAAAAGTACGAACAGGCAGTGCAACAAATACTTAAATGGCTATCATTTATGATAAGAATCAGATATCAACACGAAACTTGGTACACATATGTATAGACCTAGGCCGAGGTCACATGCAAAAAATTGCAGAGATTGTCCACTAGGTGGCGCTATAACCTAAGAACAAAGTGCGATGACTATAGCATATGTATACGACACATAAATATTTGTCTGACCTACTTGTTATTTTGCACTAAACATCTGCTTTCAGATTCTTATAAAGGTCTATTAGGATAATTACATATCTTAGAAAACATGAGACCAACAGCCAGCCAGAATTAACCATGTACGAGTCCAGTGTAATGGTGTGTGATTACAACTAAACTGATGGGCCTGTTTGTCTTATGTTCTCAAGTGTCTGTGAGGATTTTTGGCTCATCATTCCGGAAATATTTGCATCTAGAACAACGGGTGTTCCGTTAACTGTCCCCTAGATCAGTGGTTCTCAATGTTATTCCTTTGTATATTGTTGTATGTGAGTATTAAGTCTTATTGTCCAACATTGCGATTTCTGCTTGCTTTTATAAATGTGTGTGTGTGTGTGTGTGTGTGTGTGTGTGTGTGTGTTTTAGGCCATATACACATGCTGGTTGTATCAGGGCTACAACAACTTAGGATGCCCAAAAAGAGGGCTAAACAATTAGCAACATACTGTGCCTTGTCTGCCACCATATATGGTAAAGTCGATGCCATTTATATTCATAGCAACTGCAAAAAATGGCAGAGATTGTCCACTAGGTGGTGCTATAACATGAGAACAATGAACAATGTCTATAGCATATGTATATGATATATAAGTATTGGTCTGACATACTTGTTATTTGGATATAAAATCTACTTTCAGGTTCATCTTTCTGACAAATGTGTGTGAAGTAAAAGTTCTCTAGATCAGTGGTTCTCAACACACCTGCTTCAAATAATAAGCACAATAGTAGAGATCTCTATGAACTAAACTGATTATGTCAGATGAGAGAAACATTCAAAATGTGCAGAGCAGTGGTCCACCAGAAATGGAGTAGAGAAACACTGCTCTAGATGTTTATGTTTATATGAAAAAACTATTTTGTTAACTAATACTTGGTTTTTCACTCAACAACAGTAAAGACAATGCAGTACAATTTCCTGTAGTCTGTGAGACAATATAAATGCCAAATTGTGATCACCAATTGTAAGTCTTATTCCTTTAGTTGTTTAAGTTTGAATTACAAAAACAACTTTTCAAAATTACTCCTAGGGTTTTCAGTCAACAACAATAAAATTAGTATAGTACATTTTTTCTGTCCTTTGTGTGTAAAGATATATCAAATATAAAATGTAATGAATTTGAATACCTGCTGTTGTATGCAAAGATTTCATGTGATGTCACACAGTGGTGTAGGTGTCATTTGTACGACTGAATTGCAGCACGCATGTTTATAGGAAATCATAAAGATATGGATTAAAGTTTTCCATTTTACCCAAAACTCTGAGCATCATCAGAAATGAATTGCTGCTATAAAGAGGATATATGTCTGGCTGTATTTACATCAGTAGCATTAGTATTCTATTCTACCTTCCATGACATAAACGTGTCCTGACATGATGTATAATATAGTTAAATTTTTATACGTTCTTTTTAAAATATTGCACCCAAAACTTCATGTAATAATGCAATTGGTTATTATTCACATACATGACCTGCTAGAACCCAACTAAATAGTTGCACTTTATGAAAGTGAACACAGTCAAATGCTCACCAGCAAATATGCTGCAAATCTTCTAAATGACATGACATTTGTTATTGACACAATTTGATATTGAAAACATATCTGGATAAGTTATTTATTGGCCCACCCTAAAATCACATGCCAATGATTGCAGAGCTATACCACTATTTGACAATTTAACATGACAGAGCCTAAAAATGTTTCTATTAAAATATGTAACATTGCTTTATTGTTTCCAAATCCAAAAATCTATATTCTCTTATATACTCTCTGTGTGAAACACAGACCCTCATTAACATACTTAAGAGCATGCTTATTAAGATTTGAATTAAAAATGTGTCTATCTTTTTTCCTTTACAATATTCACTACTAATTTTATGTTAAATTAATTGTAAAATTATTATTTATTATTCAAAAATGTATACCCAATGAAATTGTGTTCACGTTTCATCAATGGATACATGATTTAACTTTATGAAGTCATTTATTATTATGTTAAATAAACATTTTATCAATCATTCGGACGGTATCTGTTTTTACAGTCAAGCGACATTCTGACAAAGGCGAAACATTTAAATAGGTTGATGAACTCTTGAAGGACATCAAGCATATGGAGATTGTTCATTTATTTCAAAGTCTTATTTCCTAACTCTGCCATTTCTGCTTCTGTGTGTAAATGCATGTATGTGTGTTAGCTTAATTCTAAATCATTGCTGTGTTATAGGCAGTGTTGGGTGTAACTAGTTACTAAGTAATTAGTTACTGTAATTAAATTACTTTTCCTTTTAAAAAGTAAAGTAAGGGATTACTCTTATTTTTCTTGTAATCTAATTACAGTTACTTCTGATGTAACTAAATACTGTGTATGGACTCTAAACAATTATATATACTATAATACAATTTAACATGGATTTAACATGGTTTAAGTTTACAATTCTCACTATTAACTCGTTGATTATTAGCATTTATATTAATGAGATGCTGGCTGTTTATTAATACTTAATAGCACATATTAATGCCTGATTCTGCAAAACCTTATTCTACATCCTTAACCCTCCCCATTTCTACCAATACTTAAAATTTATAACTTCTTTAGTATTAGTAGTTGGAGTATATTGAGGCAAAAGTAGTTAATAGTTAGTTAATAGAGAGAATTGGCCCTAAAGTGGGACCAGAATAATTGAAGTACTTTTATATATCATTTAGTCGAGCCATTTCAAGCCTTTCCTTGTATCATGTACTTAATAGGATTTAGAAAGTAATTAGTAATAAGTAATTAAATACTTTTTGGAGAGAGTAATTTGTAAAGTAATCTAATTACATGATTGAAGATGTAATTAGTAACTAGTAATTAATTACTTTTTTTGAGTAACTTACCCAACACTGGTTATAGGTTAGCCCTGTGAGACTTATATCTCTATATTAGAACATCATAGAGAAATTGTGGTGGGCTGTTTTGTCTCATGTTAACAGTTTTTGAAACATTTTGTGTGGCAAATCTTGCAACGGTATGCACCACATCATTTTCTCTTTTACCTAATTTACCTAATTGGTAACATGTTAGTATTTCATATTCTAAGTATATTTGATAACAATGCAGCAAATCTAAACATAATATGACCCTTTAAGACCTTTAAGGGCATGCCTGAGTTTTTTTAAGATGTAAAATGAATCGTTGGTGTCCCCAGAGTGTGTATGTGAAGTGTTAGCTGAAAATACTCCACAGCTAATTTATTATAGCATGTTAAAATTGACACTTTGTAGGCCTGAGCAAAAGTGTGCCGTTTTTGGGTGTTTCATTTAAAATGCAAATGAGCGGATGAAATGCAAACACTGATCACAATGATGGTGGTTTGTTGTAATTGAAACTCAATTGTGCTCTCGATTATTTTATTTTTTATCTTTTTCATGTTTTCTAGGTTGATATAAGCACTGGGGATCCAATTATAGCACTTATACATGGAAAAAGTCAGATTTTCACGCTATGACCCCTTTAAGGTCCCAGATCGCTTGAACCCCGCTGATCGCTGCTTGCAGCTATATTTATTAGGGTTTCGAGCACGAAGTGCTGAAAACCTATTGTATTTGTCTGTTTTATTATTATTATTATTTTTCCGCCTTAAAACGCGTCGCCCAGCCCAAACCGTAAGTCGTAGAAACTTGCCACTTGGTCAACTGGTTGTATATTAGCAGGCTACTGAGATACAGTGAATCAGCCAAATCGGCCCATAGGTGGCGCTATAGCAATGCCCGACGCGTTGGACCTCATAACTCCTAAACCAAACATCAGACACTCAAGTGTTTGGTATCATTGTAATCCCTGGCTCCAAACTTAAAAAATGTATATCTCCGATTTCATTTCCGTCATTAAAAATTTTCCGCTATTTCTGATTTTGTCGAAAAAAATTAAAACGAACTAGTCCTAGGTTTTTCGCTCGATCGGAATCGTTCCAGTGCTAAAATGTTCCTTGGAGTTCGAATATCAATAATTATTAAAAAAAAGTTGAACTTTCGACTTACGGTCGACATGCCACGCCCAAACGTCTGAAGTGTGAGCAGCCAATTGGACTTTTTTGGCTATAACTGGGGACAGAAATGAAGTATCAACACGACACTTGGTATTTGTGATGACAGTCATGGCTTGAGGTTGCGTGCCTCGTTTCGTCACCGCGCCACCTAGTGGTCAGACGAATCATTTAAATGCTTATAACTTAGGCTAAGTTTGACGTATTTTCATGGGACTTTTTTACTAAGAGTTTTGAATTGTTGCCGAGTCCAACGATACCAAACATGCCAGGTTTCGCCTTACGGTTAGCCCTGCGCAGCAAAATAGCGCTTAAAAAACATGCGCGAATAACTCCGCGAGGGTTATTCTGATCGACTCGAAACAACCATAGGAAGAAATTAACTTTACCTTCTGAACAAAAAGTTCTATTGGTGTTATGTTAAAATTTCCATCAGAAATGGCCGAAAATTGCAAAAAACGAAAAATTACATTCATTTTTTTGTGTTTTTTAGATATAAATGCTTATAACTCTGCAACGAAATGACATTTTTTCACCAAATTTGATACGCTGATGTCTGAGCAGAGTCTGAGGCAATACAAAAAAAATGGTATGCCTGCACCACTAGTTGGCCTCATAATTGAACAAAACCTTTGACATTGAGTAAGCCCAATGGTCATACAACTGTTTCTTTACTAAACTAAAGTGAATAGCCGTGATTCTAGCTACAAGTAAAACAGTCATGACCTGAGGTTGCATGCACGAGTCTGTCATAGCGCCACCTAGTGGTTATTTGTTTTTTTCACTTAAAAATACTGCAACCTTACATCTAAAATCATGAGTCATCATGGATAATGTCTTTCATGGCTTTGAGTATAATCATTGGTGGATTGCAATTCAGTCACTAGCAACCAATGAGAATACCCTAGCAACCATTTAACAAGAGCTGTATCTCTGTATCAGAACATCGTAGAGACATGGGGTTCGGCTCTTTTGACTCATTAACACTATTTTAACATTTTGTGACCCAAGTTTTGCCACTGCAAGCACCACAAACATTTCCTTCAGTGTTCTGTTTGTCAATGTTCCGTGAGAAGAGAGGGAGACATTTCACTGAATGATAACACCTTTTTTTGCTGACAACTTTGAACACGTGAGTCTGGTAGCTGCGAATGACTTCACATTAAGGACGTGACATGTTTGTCCTATAGGTGCACGCGTGTTTAAGCATACATAGTCTGTATGAACCGTTTCTGACCACCTCTTTTGTTTTTGTGGATGCTGGATCAGCCTGGTCGACGATGTCTGACGTCTTTGACGTGCTTTAATGCTCGAAACCCGGTAAATGCTGCTTGCAGCTTTAATTATTATTATTTTTCCGCCATAAAACGCATCGCCCAGCACAAACCGTAAGTCGTAGAAACTTGCCACTTGGTCAACTGGTTGTATATTAGCAGGCTACTCAGATACAGTGAATCAGCCAAATCGGCCCATAGGTGGCGCTATAGCAATGCCCGACGCGTTTGGGCTCATAACTCCTAAACCGGACATCATACACTCAAGTGTTTGGTATCATTGTAATCCCTGGCTCCAAACTTAAAAAATGTATATCTCCGATTTCATTTCCGGTATGCAAATTTTTTCGCTAATTTGCATAATATGCATTTCAAGCCAAAATTAACTAGTCCTAGGTTTTTCGCCCGATCGGAATCGTTCCAACGCAGTAGAAATCTGTGGAGTGAGTAGGTAAATAATTATCGAACAGAATTTGAAATTCCGCTTCAGGGTCACTAGGGCGCACCAAAACTCCATACAGGAAGTAGCCTATCGTCACTGAAATAGCTATAACTCGTGAACGGTTTGAGATATCTTAACGAGGTTTGGTACACATATGTACCAGCTCACTCCGGGATCACAGTAAAAAAGATGCTGATTTTGGCCACTAGGTGGCGCTGTAACAGGCTTGAGATCGGGAATGGCTATTACTACACAACCGTTAGCCCGATACACTTAATATTTTGTATTTTATGTCTTTGTGCAATGTACCATGAGGGTCTAGAAGGACATTGGCGTATCTTCAAAAACATGGCCGTCGTCGGCCAATGAAGGTTGAGGACAGGGTTAACAAAGGTCGATCGGAACGAAACGCACTGTGCTTCTTCGTGTACTGCTCCTTAAGGCCTGTAAGAATTTTGGTGTCATTTGGCCACTAGGGGGCGTAATACCATATTTCGGTGCGTGTATCACGTGACGTTTGAAATACACACACAAACATGACATCATATGATAGATCGGCTCATGGCAAAAAACTTTGCCTATTGAAGCGTTGCTGTCAATCAAACGGTTCGTGAGTTATTGGCGATAACCTTCAAAACCTACTTTTGCGAACTAGTCCTTGGTTTTTCGCCCGATCCGAACCTAACCAAGGCTGATTGATTCTGTGGAGTGTGAATATGAATAATTATCAAAAACAATTTGAAATTTACATTCAATCACGCAAGGAGTGGCCAAAAACCAAATTGGGCGGAGCTTAAAACATTAAAACGGCCATAACTCGAGAGTCGTTTGAGATATCATCATGGGGCTTGAATCATATGTGTAGGCCATCGGTCTAAGGCCATGATATAAAAAGCTCGCCGATCAGACACTAGATGGCGCTATAACTGGGAAAATGGCACTAAATACTGTGATTATGCAATGGTTACAACTTTCACGCCTATAATTTTATCTGTGGTCAAGAGATTTTCATGGGAGTTGTTTTTTTTATCATCCTGAATTGTTTTCAAGTCCTACGATACCAAACATACCAGGTTTTGCCTTACGGTTAGTTCTGCACTGCAAAAACTGTGCTTACAAATCATGCGTGAATAACTCCGCGAGGGTTATTCCGATCGACTCGAAAACACCATAGGAAGAAATTTACTTTACCTTCTGAACAAAAAACTCTATTGGCGTTATGTTAAAATTTCCATCAGAAATGGCCGAAAATTGCAAAAAACGAAAAATTACATTCATTTTTTGTGTTTTCTACACATAAATGGTTATAACTCCGCTATGAAATGACATTTTTCTACCAGATTTGATATGCTGATGTCTGAGCAGAGTCTGAGGCAATACAAAAAAAATTGTTTGTCTACACCAGTAGTTGGCCTCATAATTGAACAAAACCTTTGACATTGAGTAAGCCCAATGGTCATACAGTTGTTTCTTCACTAAACTAAAGTGAATAGCTGTGATACTAGCTACATGTAACATAGTCATGACCCGAGGTTGCATGCACGAGTTTGACATAGCGCCACCTAGTGGTTATTTGTTATTTTCACTTAAAAATACTGCAACCTTACATCTAAAATCATGAGTCATCATAGATTGTGCCTTTCATGGCTTTGAGTATAATCATTGGTGGATTGCAGTTCACTCCCTAGCAACCAATGAGAATACCCTAGCAACCATTTAGCAAGAGCTGTATCTCAGTATCAGAACATCTTAGAGACATGGGGTTCGGCTATGACGACAACTATGAACAAGTGTGTCGGGTAGCTTACTTTTCATCATTTATTTTGTACAATGCAGCAAATCTACTCAGGCATGCCCTTAAAGGTCATAAGATCCCAAATCGCTTGAACCCAAGCGAATGACTTCACATTAAGCACATGACATGTTTGTCCTATAGGTGCACGTGTGTTTAAGCATACATAGTCTGTATGAACTGTTTCTGACCATCTCTTTCGTTTTTGTGGATGCTGGATCAGCCTGGTCCACGACGCCTGACATCTTTGATGTGCTGTCCACTGTAAGTCTATGCGGTCTGCTGCGCTGCTGTTTGTGTCGTATATGCACGTCCACAGTCTGTTTGAACCATTGATGACCATACCACGACTCAATGGCCTTTTAGTTAAACTAAACACAGCCATTTCTGAATGGTATGTTTCCGTATAAATCTGAATAACTTATTCTCGTTAACAAATTATCCTTATAACTTCACATTAAGGACATTACATGTTTGTCTTATAGGTGCACGTGTGTAAGCATAAATAGTCTGTATGATCCGTTTTTGACCATCTCTTTCGTTTTTCTGGAGCGAGGTTGTCTATCATTCATTGTGTCTGTATTCGGGTGCAACGCCTCAGCCTGGTAATCGACGTCTGACGTGCTTTAATGCTCGAAACCCGGCAATTGCTGCTTGCAGCTATATTTATTATTATTATTATTATTTTTCCGCCATAAAACGCGTCGCCCAGCACAAACCGTAAGTCGTAGAAACTTGCCACTTGGTCAACTGGTTGTATATTAGCAGGCTACTCAGATACAGTGAATCAGCCAAATCGGCCCATAGGTGGCGCTATAGCAATGCCCGACGCGTTGGGGCTCATAACTCCTAAACCGGACATCCTACACTCAAGTGTTTGGTATCATTGTAATCCTTGGCTCCAAACTTAAAAAATGTATATCTCCGATTTCATTTCCGGTATGCAAATTTTTTCGCTAATTTGCATAATATGCATTTTTAGCCAAAATGAACTAGTCCTAGGTTTTTCGCCCGATCGGAATCGTTCCAACGCAGGAGAAATCTGTGGAGTGAGTAGGTAAATAATTATCGAACAGAATTTGAATTTCCGCTTCAGGGTCACTAAGGGGCGCCAAAACTCCATACAGGAAGTAGCCTATCGTCACTGAAATGGCTATAACTCGTGAACGGTTTGAGATATCTTAACGAGGTTTGGTACACATATGTACCAGCTCAGTCCGGAGTCACAGTAAAAAAGATGCGGAT
Source organism: Misgurnus anguillicaudatus (assembly GCF_027580225.2). Classification (NCBI taxonomy): domain Eukaryota; kingdom Metazoa; phylum Chordata; class Actinopteri; order Cypriniformes; family Cobitidae; genus Misgurnus; species Misgurnus anguillicaudatus. The sequence goes on along the minus strand of NC_073353.2, from coordinate 41,951,285 downwards.
TTTGGGCACTAGGTGGCGCTATAACAGGCTTGAGCTCGGGAATGGCTATTACTACACAACCGTTAGCCCGATACACTTAATATTTGGTATGGTGTGTCTTTGTGCAATGTACCATGAGGGTCTAGAAGGACATTGGTGTATCTTCAAAAACATGGCCGTCGTCGGCCAATGAAGGTTGAGGACTGATTTGACAGGGTTAACAAAGGTCGATCGGAACGAAACGCATTGTGCTTCTTCGTGTACTGCTCCTGAAGGCCTGTAAGAATTATGGTGTCATTTGGCCACTAGGGGGCGTAATACCGTATTTCGGTGCCTGTATCACGTGACGTTTGACATACACAAACAAACATGACATCATATGATAGATCGGCTCATGACGAAAAACTTTGCCTCTTGAAGCGTTGCTGTCAATCAAACGGTTCGTTAGTTATTGGCAATAACGTTCAAACCTACTTTTGCGAACTAGTCCTAGGTTTTTCGCCCGATCTGAACCTAACCAAGGCTGATTGATTCTGTGGAGTGTGAATATGAATAATTATCAAAAAAAAGTTGAAATTTGTATTCAAACACGCAAGGAGTGGCCAAAAACCGAACTGGGCGGAGCTTAAAACATTTAAACGGCCATAACTCGAGAGGTGTTTGAGATATCATCATGGGGCTTGAATTATATGTGTAGGCCATCGGTCTAAGGTCGTGATATAAAAAGCTTGCCGATCGGACACTAGATGGCGCTATAACGGGGAAAATGGCACTAAATACTGTGATTATGCAACGGTTACACGTATATAAGCCTATAACTTTATCTGTGATCAACACATTTTCATGGTCGTTGTTTTTGTATGATCCTGAATTGTTTTCGAATCCTATGATACCAAGCATGACAGGTTTTGAGTTACGGTTCGACCAGAACTGCGTTTTAGCTCATAAAAAACAATCACTAATATCTTCGTAACCGTAAATCCTATCCACTCGAAAACACCATAGGAAGAACCTTACTTTACCTTCTGAACAAAAAGCTTTATTGGCGTTATATTAAAATTTTCATCAGAAATGGTCAAAAAATGCGAAAAACCAAAATTTACTTAAAATGTTAATGTATTCAAGGTTGTATCTTCAAAAAACCTATGCGTAATGACACAGTGCTTGGTAATTGTGATGGTAGTCAGGACCTGAGGGAGTATGCACAGTTTCGTTTGCAGCGCCACCTAGTGGTCGGATGCATATTTTACACGCCAATAGTCAACGTATTTTAATGGGACTTGTTTCATAGGAGTCCTGAATTGTTGCAGAGTCCAACGATACGAAACATGCCAAGTTTCGCCTTACACTTAGTCCTGGGGTTACCAGAACACAATTCAGGAGGACATTAAATATGTCAAGCATAATCTTTGCAGCTGTGTTTGCTGTCCACTGTACGTCTTTGTCGTCTGCTGCGCTGCAGAATAACTCATTCTCGTTAACAAATTATCCTCATAACGTCACATTAAGGACGTTACATGTTTGTCCTATAGGTGCACGTGTGTGTAAGCATACATTGTCTGTATGATCTGTTTTTGACCATCTCTTTTGTTTTGTCTGGAGCGAGGTGGTCTATCAGTCATTGTGGCTGTGTTCAGGTGTAACTCCTCAGCCTGGTCAGCGACGTCTGACGTTTTTGATGTGCTTTTATGCTCGAAACCCGGCAATTGCTGCTTGCAGCTATATTTAGGGTTTCGAGCACGAAGTGCTGAAAACCTATTGTATTTGTCTGTTTTATTATTATTAGGGGTTCAAGCCCGAAGGGCTGAAACCCTATTGTATTTGTATGGATTTTTATTATTATTAACTATTTTTATTATTTTTCTTCTGCCGTAAAACGGATCGTGCAGACCAAACTGTAAGGCCTAGAGACTTGAGACTTGGCCAAATGGTAGGTCTCATTCGTGCGCGAAGTTGACAGAGTGTCATCCCAATCGGCCTATGGGGGGCGCTACAGCAAAGGCAAACGCGTTGATGCTCATAACTTCCACAATTCTTGTCTAAATGTCAAATGTCTTATATCCTTGGATTCCTTGCGTCAAGACGAACAAAATGTATATCTCCGATTTCATTTCCGTCATGAAAAATTTTCCGCTATTTTCAATTTTGTCGAAAAAAATAAAAACGAACTAGTCCTAGGTTTTTTGTCCGATCGGAACCGTTCCAGTGCTGTAATATTCCTTGGAGTGTGAATATCAAAAGTTATCAAAAAAAAATTGAACTTTCGACTCACCATCGTAAAGCCACGCCCAAACGCCCCCAATGGGCGGAGCCTCTTGGACTTAAATGGCTATAACTTGGGATTGGAAAGAGGTATTGACACCAAATTTGGTACACATATACAGGGGACTATTCTGGGGTCACGTGTAAAAAATTGCGCCGCTTGACCACTAGTTGGCGCTATAACACCACCTCAACTTTAAAGGTCTGTAACTTCAGAAATATGGGACCGATCAATTTGACATTTGGCATCGGTGCTCCTGGTCGAGGGTACTATCAGTTTCTAAAATGAATTTTGCGTACATGGCCACCATCGGCCAATCAAGAAAAAGCAGCTATTAGACAGGGTTAACGAAGCCCGATCGAAACAAAACGCGGTGGGCCTGTTTGTCTCTTGGCCATGAAGGTCTGTGCAGAGTAAGAAAAAATTCGGCCTCCGGGAGGCGCTATAACGTTTTTGCGGTGTTTAAGTGATTGTGTATTATGCAGTGTTTCAGATATCAACAAGATCTTTATATCATTTAATAGAGGTACTTACAATGAATAACTTTTCCTCAAGAAGCACTTGTCTCAGTCGAATCGTTTATTAGATATTCATCATTTTCTTTGAAACCTACTTTTGCGAACTAGTCCTAGGTTTTTTGAGCAATCTGAACCAATCAAGTGCTAGAACATTCCTTAGACACTGAATATCAATAATTATCAAAAAAAAGTTGAACTTTGCACTCGTGGTCGCAACACCACGGTCAAAAGTACGAAGTGGCGGGGCCACAAATACTTAAATGGCTATCATTTATGATAGGAATGAGATATCAACACGAAACTTGGTACACCTATGTATAGACCTATGCCGAGGTCACATGCAAAAAATTGCAAAGATTGTCCACTAGGTGGCGCTATAACCTAAGAACAAAGAACAATGACTATGGCATATGTATACGACACATAAATATTTGTCTGACCTACTTGTTTTTTAAGCACATAACATCTGATTTCAGATTCTTATAAGGGTCTATTATGATAATTACATATCTTAGAAAACATGCCGACCAACAGTCAGCTAGCATTAACCATGTACGAGTCCAGCGTAATGGTGTGCGATTACAACTAAACTGAGGGGCCTGTTTGTCTTATGTTCTCAAGTGTCTGTGAGGATTTTTGGCTCATTATTCCGGAAATATTTGTATCTAGAACAACGGGTGTTACGTTAACTGTCCCCTAGATCAGTGATTCTCAAAATTATTCCTGGAGGCCCACTGCTCTGCACATATACAAAAGTCTTCTATTTTAAACAAATCTACTTTAATCATTAGTAGAGATTTGTATGAACTGAACTGATTGTGTCAGATGAGATAATCATACAAAATGTGCCGAGCATTGGGTCTCGAGAAACCACTGCGGTTCGCTGAGTTGAAAGTACTGCTCTAGATGTTTATGTTTATATGAAAAACAATTTTGTGAATTTGCTGTACTATCTGGGCAAATATCAATATGAAACATAAAATAAACTTTTGCCGTTGTATTCCTAGATTTGATGTGATGTCACATAGTGATGTGGGCACCATTTGTAACCTGTATTCGTTATTTCATTTGTAGCTGCTGTTATGTTCCTTTTGTCCATGGGTTTGCATCTGCATGAAATTTATTATAAGATTCAATGATTTGCAGTCATTTACCTCAAAGACTTGAGGTAATAAATTCAAGCATTTTGAAATGTGACATTTTCAAAATGGACCAGACTAAGTATATCTAACTAATTAACTAGTAATGTGAAGCTTATGACAAAATATTAATAGTTTTATTAAGATCAGACAATATATGTCTTTCCAAGACTAGGGCTGGTTGAATAAACATAAAGTAGCCATTCAGTTAAGACTGTGTTTTAAGGACTAGTCTGAAGAACTAGTAGTTAGTTAGGGCTAATCAGTCTTACAATTTAAACCTGTGGAAAACAACCCAATAAAGTTATAAAGCTTCAAATGTTGTCTTAGAATTCTTCAAATCCTAAAGGTATGAAAAAGAGTGCTGTAAATATGTGGATCCTTAAAGAACAGGCCAACATTTGAAATAATAACTAATAATCATACATAAAGAGAATATATATTTGGTTATCAGTAGCTTTAGTATTCTAATCTATTTTCCATGACATAAACATGTCATGATGTGTCTTATAAAGTTTTTAATAATTGTTTGTATAATTATTGCAATGAAATTGTAATGTTATGATACAAGTGGTTGTTTTAAATGTAAATGATTTACTGAAAACTTACTCTAGCACAGCACATGTGTGAACACAAATTAATGCTTGATAGCAAATCTGACTGACATTTGCTTAATGACACCATATTTGTTATTAACTCCATTTGATATAAACAACACATCTGGATCAGTTATGTATGTGCATATCCAGTGGTTAAATATAAAAATATGTACTTTAGTACTAATTTTAGGCCTACTATAATATGACAGAGTCTGTCATCTGAAATACTTGTACGTTTGCACACAATATCTATGTCAAAGAATATATATGTTCTATAAGAACAATTACTTTTGTTAAAAAATAGTGTAAAAGATTTAAACAAGCAAACAAATTTATGTAATTAAGGTGATGTGACATAATGCTTGTGTAGGAATTGACCTTTGCCCTGCTAAAAAACCTTGTTTTGTCTTTGTTGGTCTCTAATGGTATGTATTGGTTTTATTGGTTCTATGTATTGGTTTTGTTGGTTCTATGTATTGTTTCTAATAGAATATGGCCCAAAATACACTATAGTGTAGTGGTTTTAATGGTAAAAGCTAATGGTTCCTATTGGTATTTTAATGTAAACAATTAAAATTTTCTGTAATGGTTTTATTGTTTTTTTTTCAGCAGGGTGGAAGAAGTAGAAAAAAGGAAAACTAAGAAGTAGAAATCTTACTCTAGACTGACTTTACATGTTTTATCATCTATCTTACTTTTATAACCTATCTTATATTTATTTTATTTTATAATCAAATCATCAAAATGTATTAAAACTGTTTTTAAAAAACAACAATAGTATTAAATGACAAATGTGTCTATTAACTTGAAATAAAATCTAATTATCTCCACTTCTGTTATCAAATTAAAATATGAATAATTTATATATATATATATATAAATTTTACAAACTCACTACCATAATATTAAAATCAAATAGTTTAAATTAAAACTTGTTTAAAGGTTGAACTGCAGATTAGAGTTAGACCAACATTAAAATCCAAACTTTGACATTTTATCCACTAGATAGCAGTAGAGGATTAATAATTGGGTAGTTGTTAAAAGCTTTTTTTATTATTCATTTCGAGATCAAAAACATTGCATACATACAAGAGGTTTACAATGTGCTTATTTAACATTCAACATAACAATGGATCAAATAAAATAAAACAAATAATAAATAAATTAACAACAACATGGGGATATTCTACAATAATTCAATAAAAGAAAAGGTTTAAAAAATGTTATATATTTGCTTTGCTTTTTTATTTTTTAGACTTTTAATAGTTTCAAAATAATTTCTTAATTACGTTCTAAATAAAATGCTATTGGGTTTATTATTTGCCCATTTTTGTTTATGGATGTGAAATTTTCCATATATAATCATTAAGTTGATTAACAAGTCTTTCTCCACACAGTTACTTTTATAATACAAAAATATATCCTTACCAGATAACTGAATTTATATTTTGTGAGTTTAAATATCAAGTATTCCACATCAATCCAAAAAGATTAAGTAATTATACATGGATAAAATAAATATTTTATGGATTCTACTTCCAAATTGCAAAAAATACAAGTAAATTCTATATCTCTTTAGATTCTGAAGACTACTTGTTTCACTGGATAAATTAAATGAATCAATTTATAAGTTATTTCTTTAACCTTATTCATGAGACAGTATTTATGTGATAAACTACAAACCTCTTTCCATACACGTTGACTATATAAGGAGTTCCAGTATGGTTTACATCTAGGCAAATATTAATTTCTACATAGTGTTCTTATAAAAAAGTTATACTTTTTTTCTAGAATATTTACTCCATTGATACATAACTGAGTATTATGTAAGGAGTTACAATCATAAGATGTATAACCTTGAAATAGTTGAATAAGTCCACTAGGTATGGCATCAAATACAACTGCAAATTCCTTAGCAGTTACTGGAATCTTATAGTGATTGAGGAATTCACAATAATTAAAGAGGTGACCATCATCTTTAAATAACTGCCTCACTAATATTATTTTATTATTATACCAATTTCTATAAAATAAGGATTTGTTTTTGTATATAATATTCTTGTTATTCCAAATAACAGATCTATGTGGAGAAAAGTTTATATCAAAATTGTATTGTATAAAAATTCCAAACCACCCAATTTCTGAAAAATCATTTCTGGTTTGATGTTCCATATACTACCTTTGCAACTTCATTAACTTTTTATCCACTTATTTTAAAAAAAACCACAGTTAGCAGTATTAAAATCTAGTACATTTTAAACTCCTTCCTCAACTGGATTGCATAGAATTGACTTTTTAATGTAGTGCGGTCTGTTCTTCCATATAAAATTAAACAAAATAATATCCACCTCTTTTATAACTGATTGTGGGACTTCTAAAGCAAGAGCTGTATACACTATAGTTGTTAAAAGCTTTCACTGCTGGGTCCGTTGTTCATACGTAGATTACTCGGTTAGCTGGATTTCATTGTTGACAATTTAGCTTCATGTTGAATTATTTGGTTATTCGAAGGTCATCCTAGAGTTGTTGTTATAGTAACATGTCCGTAAGGTTAAAACTGCTCAGGATTCAAATTCAACTCATAATAAAAAAATGATACATAATATATTTTAGTAATGTTATTTAAAAAACAATATAATATAAAAAATATAACTAAGACTTTAAGGACTAGTCTGAATAACTAGTAGTTAGTTAGGGCTAATCAGTCTTACTATTTGGATTTAAATATAATTTAAATAATTTAAATATTTTTTCACATGATAATTAAAACAGTGATTTTCAATCAAAAAGGTAAAAATGTATTACTAACTTTGAATACTAGTCTTAGAGATTAATGTTAATGACCATTGGTTTAAGTGTAGCTCCAGACTAAAATTTAGTCTTCAGTTTTAGTTGTCTTACTTGAAAATAGCTTACACTGGCCTACCTTTAAATATATCAGGGCCATAGTTTTGTTTTAAGATGTACACCAGTAATGTTTTTATAAGGTTTGTTTGTAAAAAGTACCTAAATGTTTTTACATAACTAATGGCTAGTCATGCATCAATTTAAACCTGTGGGAAACAACCCAATAAAGTTATAAAGCTTCAAATGTTGTCTTAGAATTCTTAAAATCCTGACGGTATGAAAAAGATTGCTGTAAATATGTGGATCCTTAAAGAACAATAATAGGCCAACATTAGAAATAATAACTAATAATCAAACATAAAGAGAATATATATTTGGTTATCAGTAGCTTTAGTATTCTGATACAATTGGTTGTTTTAAATGTAAATGATTGACTGAAAACTTACTCTAGCACAGCACATGTGTGAACACAAATAAGTGCTTAATAGCCAATCTTACTGACATTTCCTTAATGACACCATATTTGTTATTAACTCAATTTGATATAAACAACACATTTTGATCAGTTATGTATGGGAATAGCCAGTTGTTAAATATTAAAAAAAATGTAGAGCTTTAGTACTATTTTTAGGCCTACTATAATATGACAGAGGCTGTCATATGAAATACTTATATGTTTGCACATAATATGTATGTCAAAGAATATATATGTTCTATAAGAACATATACTTTTGTTAAAAAAAATAGTCTAAAAGATTTTAACAAGCAACCATTTAGTAAGACCTACAGAATAGATGTTTATGAACTAAAATGACTGTTTCAGATGAGAGAAACATACAAAATGTGCAGAGCATGTTTGTGTATATGCTCCTTTTGTCCATAAAAATATATACGGTTTAATTACCTGCATACCTCACTTTATTTACCTAATTAAAACAGAAAGCCTTCATGGTACTCGATTAAAGGACATGAACATGACTATACTCAAATTCCTTATTGTGGTTTTTAGGTGCAATTTTCCGTTATGTCCACTAGATGGCAGAAGAGGATCAATCACTGGCTGACATTTGCACTCACAGAAAACACAGAAGATGATTACTCTTTAACTAAGTCTACTATTAATAGAACTCTGTTTACATTTAAATCTGTTCAAATTTTAGAAGGATCTCTTGACAGAAATGCAAAATGATATACAAAACTATATATTTCAGGGGTGTATAAAGACCTTTCATAATGAACCGGTATGTGTTTATTACCTTAGAACGAGACCTTTTTATCTACATACACCTAGGGTCCCCTTACATGGAAGTCACCATTTTGTTCTGCCATTTTTCTACAGAAGCCCTTAACGGACATTTTTTTTACTAAGTTGTCTCCGAAGATGAAATGTTTGTCTGGTGGCGGCTCCGTAGCTTCTCTATGTGTTTCAAAAGCGAGGGGTGAGCAGTGTAATAAGGCATTGGTTGCATTTCGTGACATCACCACTAGATGCCGCTAAAATTTACACACTGCACCTTTAACTTCATGGGCTCTATCTTACACCCGGCGCAATGCAGCGCAATGCGCGACGCATGTGTCTTTCGCTAGTTTCCACCCTAATTTTCACGTTTAGCGCCGCGTTGTTTAAATAGCAAATGCATTTGCGCCCCCTTTGCGCTCATGGGCGTTCTGGTCTGAAAAACGAGGTGTGTTCAGGCGCATTGTTGGCGCGTTGCTATTTTGAGGCAACTAAAATAGACTACGCCATTGACCAACAAAAACCTGGTCTAAAGTCTAAAGTCAATGGCGCAATATGTTTTATGTTATTTAAAGAGCGCATTAGTAATATGCGCATATAAACGGGAGGACAACGCGGGTTTACTTATCACAAAGTACATAAACGCGCAGCAGCACAAAAATGCTTTTAAATATGAAAGATTAAAGGATTGAATTTAAGAGATTATTATTGAGTCTCTTGGACATATTTATAAATGAGGACTGATTATGAGACGTTAGAAGGCGCAAAGAGCTGCTTTACCTGCAGCCTGATAAGTAAATAAATGCTTTGCTTTAAACAAATGCGTCTGTTTTTAAATGGTTTTTTTTATGCTACCTCACGGATTTATTGCATATGATGACTCTGTACCTGCGGATATGGCGAGATGAGAAACATTTGTAAGTAATGCTTAAAAAAACTCTTTGCTAAAAAAAACCGCTGTCCAAAGTGCTGAAACGTGCGGAGAGCCGCTTGTAAATTCTTTATCTCCTGTTTGTTACAAATAAAGTATTTTTAGAGAACAAACCTTATCTTACATACTTGTAAATTATTTTTTGATGATATTGGATAGCCATACATTTAAAGCAATTACAAGCCTGCTTTTTACTTCCATGACTAAAAGAAAACGGGTTTTAAAGGTTTTAATAAAAAAATAACAATTTCAATATAAGGGAAAAACAACACAATTATTTAACATTAATCTTAAACTGGGGATCTTCTACCTCCGCTTAGTTTTTCAGTTTACAAAGTCCGTCATCTAAATAGGGATTAGACATAGCGCCAGCGCAGCTTGCTTTTAAAGGGAATGAGAGCTGTGACTCTCATTGGTTTACTGCACGTTACGCCCAAAATACTCCCATTACAATAGGACCTACCCTTTTCGACCATGCGCTCGACGCAAAAACGATTTTTTCCGTCGTTAAATTAGCAAAAGTGGATTCGGACACGCCCATTTAGACGTTGCGCTGTGCGCTTTAGACAATGCGCTTAGATCATTAAAATAGGGCCCCATGATTTTACTGTTATAATATTAAAATCACATTTAGTGAAAGACTACCACTTCAATTGTTCTGAGTTATCAGTTTTAACACTCATGTCACTTTATGATAGCTGTGAAACGTGAACATAATTTTGGAGGCACTTACACGACATTTGCAGTAAGACTTTTTTTATTTTAAAAAACTACATACCAAATGAGTGTGTAACCATGTCAATTTTAAGTCTTGTTCTTTAACAGTCTTGTTTCTCCTTTCTTAGGTAAATGTGTGTGTGTACAATATACAATGCAGAATATCTATATGGCCATGTCCTTAAACGTCTTGTGATCCCAAATAGCTTGAACCCCGGTAATCGCTGCTTGCAGCTATATTTATTATTATTAGGGTTTCGAGCACGAAGTGCTGAAAACCTATTGTATTTGTCTGTTTTATTATTATTATTTTTCCACGGTAAAACGCGTTGCCCAGCCCAAACCGTAAGTCGTAGAAACTTGCCACTTGGTCAACTGGTTGTATATTAGCAGGCTACTCAGATACAGTGAATCAGCCAAATCGGCCCATAGGTGGCGCTATAGCAATGCCCGACGCGTTGGTGCTCATTACTCCTAAACCGGACATCAGACAGTCAAGTGTTTGGTATCATTGTAATCCCTGGTTCCAAACTTAAAAAATGTATATCTCCGATTTTATTTCCGTCATAAAATTTTTTCTGTATTTTCGATTTTGTCGAAAAAAATAAAAACGAACTAGTCCTAGGTTTTTCGCTCGATCAGAATCGTTCCAGTGCTAAAATGTTCCTTGGAGTTCGACTATCAATAATTATTAAAAAAAAGTTGAACTTTCGACTCACGGTCGATATGCCAAGCCCAAATGTCTGAAGTGTGCGCAGCCAATTGAACTTTTTTGGCTATAACTGGGGACAGAAATGAAGTATCAACACGACACTTGGTATTTGTGATGACAGTCATGGCTTGAGGTTGCGTGCCTCGTTTCGTCACAGCGCCACCTAGTGGCCAGACAAATCATGTAAATGCTTATAACTTAGGCTGAGTTTGACGTATTTTCATGGGACTTTTTTACTAAGAGTTTTGAATTGTTACCGAGTCCAACGATACCAAACATGCCAGGTTTCGCCTTATGGTTAGCCCTGCACAGCAAAATAGCGCTTAAAAAACATGCGTGAATAACTCCGCGAGGGTTATTCCGATCGACTCGAAATAACCATAGGAAGAAATTAACTTGAACTTCTGAACAAAAAGTTCTATTGGCGTTATATTAAAATTTCTATCAGAAATGGCCGAAAATTGCAAAAAACGAAAAATTACATTCATTTTTTGTGTTTTTTAGATATAAATGCTTATAACTCTGCAACGAAATGACATTTTTTCACCAAATTTGATACGCTGATGTCTGAGCAGAGTCTGAGGCAATACAAAAAAAAATTGGTATGCCTGCACCACTAGTTGGCCTCATAATTGAACAAAATCTTTGACATTGAGTAAGCCCAATGGTCATACAACTGTTTCTTTACTAAACTAAAGTGAATAGCCGTGATTCTAGCTACAAGTAACACAGTCATGACCTGAGGTTGCATGCACGAGTCTGTCTTAGCGCCACCTAGTGGTTATTTGTTTTTTTCACTTTGAGTATAATCATTGGTGGATTGCAATTCAGTCACTAGCAACCAATGAGAATACCCTAGCAACCATTTAACAAGAGCTGTATCTCTGTATCAGAACATCGTAGAGACATGGGGTTTGGCTCTTTTGACTCATTAACACTATTTTAACATTTTGTGACCCAAGTTTTACCACTGCAAGCACCACAAACATTTCCTTCAGTGTTCTGTTTGTCAATGTTCCGTGAGAAGAGAGGGAGACATTTCACTGAATGATAACACCTTTTTTGATGACAACTTTGAACACGTGTGTCTGGTAGCTGCGAAGGACATGACATGTTTGTCCTATAGGTGCACGTGTGTTTAAGCATACATAGTCTGTATGAACCGTTTCTGACCACCTCTTTTGTTTTTGTGGATGCTGGATCAGCCTGGTCGACGATGTCTGACGTATTTGACGTGCTTTAATGCTCGAAACCCGGTAAATGCTGCTTGCAGCTTTAATTATTATTATTTTTCCGCCTTAAAACGCGTCGCCCAGCACAAACCGTAAGTCGTAGAAACTTGCCACTTGGTCAACTGGTTGTATCTGGGCAGGCTACTCAGATACAGTGAATCAGCCAAATCGGCCCATAGGTGGCGCTATAGCAATGCCCGACGCGTTGGGCCTCATAACTCCTAAACCGGACATCAGACACTCAAGTGTTTGGTATCATTGTAATCCCTGGCTCCAAACTTAAAAAATGTATATCTCCGATTTCATTTCCGTCATTAAAAATTTTCCGCTATTTTCGATTTTGTCGAAAAAAATAAAAACGAACTAGTCCTAGGTTTTTCGCTCGATCGGAATCGTTCCAGTGCTAAAATGTTCCTTGGAGTTCGAATATCAATAATTATTAAAAAAAAGTTGAACTTTTGACTCTCGGTCGACATGCCACGCCCAAACGTCTGAAGTGTGCGCAGCCAATTGGACTTTTTTGGCTATAACTGGGGACAGAAATGAAGTATCAACAAGATACTTGGTACTTGTGATGACAGTCATGGCCTGAGGTTGCGTGCCTCATTTCGTCACAGTGCCACCTAGTGGTCGGACGAATAATTTAAATACTTATAACTTAGGCTGAGTTTGATGTATTTTCATGGGACTTTTTTACTAAGAGTTTTGAATTGTTGCCGAGTCCAACGATACCAAACATGCCAGGTTTCGCCTTACGGTTAGCCCTGCACAGCAAAATAGCGCTTAAAAAACATGCGCGAATAACTCCGCGAGGGTTATTCCGATCGACTCGAAACAACCATAGGAAGAAATTAACTTTACCTTCTGAACAAAAAGTTCTATTGGTGTTATGTTAAAATTTCCATCAGAAATGGCCAAAAATTGCAAAAAACGAAAAATAACATTCATTTTTTTTGTTTTTTAGATATAAATGCTTATAACTCTGCAACGAAATGACATTTTTTCACCAAATTTGATACGCTGATGTCTGAGCAGAGTCTGAGGCAATACAAAAAAAATTGTATGCCTGCACCACTAGTTGGCCTCATAATTGAACAAAACCTTTGATATTTGGTAAGCCCAATAGTCATACAACTGTTTCTTTACTAAACAAAAGTGAATAGCCGTGATTCTAGCTACAAGTAACACAGTCATGACCTGAGGTTGCATGCACGAGTCTGTCATAGCGCCACCTAGTGGTTATTTGTTTTTTTCACTTAAAAATACTGCAAAATTGCATCTAAAATCATGAGTCATCATGGATTAAGTCTTTCATGGCTTTGAGTATAATTATTGGTGGATTGCAATTCACTCCCTAGCAACCAATGAGAATACCCTAGCAACCATTTAACAAGAGCTGTATCTCTGTATCAGAACATCTTAGAGACATGGGGTCCGGCTCTTTTGACTCATTAACACTATTTTAACATTTTGTGACCCAAGTTTTGCCACTGCAAGCACCACAAACATTTCCTTCAGTGTTCTGTTTGTCAATGTTCCGTGAGCAGAGAGGGAGACATTTCACTGAATGATAGCACCTTTTTTGCTGACAACTTTGAACACGTGTGTCTGGTAGCTGCGAATGACTTCACATTAAGGACGTGACATGTTTGTTCTATAGGTGCACGTGTGTTTAAGCATACATAGTCTGTATGAACCGTTTCTGACCACCTCTTTTGTTTTTGTGGATGCTGGATCAGCCTGGTCGACGATGTCTGACGTATTTGACATGCTTTAATGCTCGAAACCCGGTAAATGCTGCTTGCAGCTTTAATTTTTATTATTTTTCTTCTGCCGTAAAACGGATCGTGCAGACCAAACCGTAAGGCCTAGAGTCTTGAGACTTGGCCAAATGATAGGTCTCACTCGTGCGCGAACTTGACAGAGTATGAACCCAATCGGCCTATGGGGGGCGCTACAGCGATGGCAAACACGTTTATGCTCATAACTCCCACAATTCTTGTCCAAATGTCAAGTGTCCTATATCCCTGGATTCCTTGCGTCAAGACGAACAAAATGTATATCTCCGATTTCATTTCCGTCATGAAAAATTTTCCGCTATTTTCGATTTTGTCTAAAAAAATAAAAACGAACTAGTCCTAGGTTTTTTGCCCGATCGGAATCATTCCAGTGCTAAAATGTTCCTTGGAGTTTGAATATCAATAATTATTAAAAAAAAGTTGAACTATCGACTCACGGTCAACATGCCACGCCCAAACGTCTGTAGTGTGCGCAGCCATTTGGACTTTATAGGCTATAACTGGGAACAGGAATGAAGTATCAACACGACACTTGGTACTTGTGATGAGAGTCACAGCCTGAGGTTTCATGCATCGTTTCGTCACAGCGCCACCTAGTGGTCAGACGAATCTAATAATGCTTATAACTAAGGCTGAGTTTAACGTATTTTCATGGGACTTTTTTCCTTAGAGTTTTGAATTGTTGCCGAGTCCAACGATACCAAACATGCCAGTTTTCGCCTAACGGTTAGCCCTGCACAGCAAAATAGCGCTTAAAAAACACGCGCGGATAACTCCGCGAGGGTTATTCCGATCGACTCAAAACAACCATAGGAAGAAATTAACTTTACCTTCTGAACAAAAAACTCTATTGGCGTTATGTTAAAATTTCCATCAGAAATGGCCGAAAATTGCAAAAAACGAAAAATTACCTCCAAATTTGGTGTTTTTTACACATAAATGGTTATAAGTCTTTAACGAAATAACATTTTTTCACCAAATTTGATACGATGATGTCTGAGCAGAGTCTGAGGCAATACAAAAAAAAATGTATGCCTGCACCACTAGTTGGCCTCATAATTGAACAAAATCTTTGACATTGAGTGAGCCCAATGGTCATACAACTGTTTCTTCACTATACTAAACTGAATAGCAGTAATTCTAGCTACAAGTAACACAGTCATGACCTGAGGTTGCATGCACGAGTCTGTCATAGCGCCACCTAGTGGTTTTTTGTTTTTTTTACTTAAAAATACTGCAAAATTATATCTAAAATCATGAGTCATCATGGATTATGTCTTTCATGGCTTTGAGTATAATCATTGGTGGATTGCAATTCACTCCCTAGCAACCAATGAGAATACCCTAGCAACCATTTAACAAGAGCTGTATCTCTGTTTCAGAACATCGTAGAGACATGGGGTTCGGCTCTTTTGACTCATTAACACTATTTTAACATTTTGTGACCCGAGTTTTGCCACTGCAAGCACCACTTTCACTGAATGATAACACCTTTTTTGCTGACGACTTAGAACACGTGTGTCTGGTAGCTGCGAATGACTTCACATTAAGGACGTGACATGTTTGTCCTATAGGTGCACGTGTGTTTAAGCATACAAAGTCTGTATGAACTGTTTCTGACCACCTCTTTTGTTTTTGTGGATGCTGGATCAGCCTGGTCGACGATGTCTGACGTATTTGACGTGCTTTAATGCTCGAAACCCGGTAAATGCTGCTTGCAGCTTTAATTTTGTATGAATTCCCTGAAATTTGTTCAAACTGTAAAGATATGTATTTTCTGTATTGGTATTTGATGCTAGTGTTTTATGGGAAGGACAGTAGACAAGTGATTATCAGTGAGAGAGCATCTGTATCTAGATTTGTTGAACTTCATCACTGAAGGCCCTATTTTAACGATCTGAAATGCAAGTGCGAAGTGCAAAGCGCAAGTGACTTTGTGGGCGGATCTTGGGCGCTGTTGCTATTTTCCCGGCGGGAGAAATAACTCTTGTGCCAGGCGCATATCAATAAGGGGTTGATCTGAAATAGGTTCATTATTCATAGGTGTGGTTTGGGCGTAACGTCAAATAAACCAATCAGAACGTCATCCAACATTCCCTTTAAACGCAAGTGCGCAAGTTCCATGGCGGGTTGCTATTATTATGACGGATTCACCAGGCACACGCCAGGAGCCGTTTACTTCCCTTATCTCATGTGTTAATATTTTTTATTGTAACAATTTATGATTTGCAAAAATAACTGTTGCATCTGTGTAGATTAGATAAGCAAAGTGTGTGCGCGTTGTGCACGCTATACATTATGGTCAAGCATGCGCCCTTAAAATAGCATAATGAACGACGCGCAACGCGCCACTGACTTTAGACTATTTTTTTCTGGTCAGTGGTGCAATTGTTTTTTGAAACTGCAAAATAGCATCAGGGATGGTTTGCGCCAGAACACGCCTCCTCTTTTGCGCTGAAGTTCATTCCCTAGTTTGCCGACATGCGTCTGTGGAGGGAAAAACCTCGCTGTGCGCTGGTGCAAAATACGAATGATGCATGTGTCACTGACAAAGTCAATTGCGCTGGGTGCAAGATAGGGCCCTGAGAATGTTTGTTCACATATGTAGGTAGATTCAAAGAAAATATCTTCTGAGCATGCCTCCTTATGTGTGGAAAGTTCTCCTCTTTGAGAGAAGAGTAAAAATCCTGAAGTGAGACTGATTTAAAGTGTTCTTCCAGACTGCAGGTCAATGAGTTCAAGCTGAACATCGCCGGGATTATTATCCACATTGCGGGTGAAGGGGGAAGAAATGATGTGCATTTAATTCTCACGTGATTTGAAGTCTTGAAACCACCTTAAAAACTCAGCATGCAGTACTTCTAGCATGAATGAATACCTGCGGATGTGATCAGCTGGTGTGGTTTCCTTTAGTGTTGACATGTGGGTGAGAATGTTTTGTTCTACTTGGCAACTGCAACTTTGTCATAAAAGCCTTCACCAAGCTGTACATTTCATGTACAAAAAGGCCCTTGCACTGCAGTTTGCTATTTAGTTCATTCATTAGTGCAGTCACATCAACAGCAAATCCAAAATCTGCCATCCAGTCTGCATCTGAGAGTTCAGGGATGTTATTTCCTTTCATCTCACAGAATTCTTGAATCTCTGCTTAGGCCACATACTCTTTTAGATTGGATCCATCAGATTTGGACAACCATCCATTGTAACACCTGCCAGTTTGTCCCATTTTAGTCCCAGCTTGTCAAGGCATGCATTTACATCCATGAACAAATCGCTCCCCGTCGTGGTCAGTTTCATTGACTGCATTGCTGCCAGTTCCTCTGTAATCTTAAAGTCCTTCAGTATTCCACATACAAAGATGAGTAACTGGGCTGTGTTGTGGACATTACAGCTCTCATCCAAAGCCAAAGAGAAAAAGTCAAAAATCGTCCGCTTTGTTTTGCACCTCAAGCTCCAGATTTCCCACAATTTCCTCCACTCTTCTTGTTACGCTTCGCATGCAGAGGGGCACCTTTTCAAATGCTTCTTTTTTCTCGGGGGATATTAGAGCTACAGAGTCCACCAAATATTCTTTGATAAATTCCCATCAGAAAATGGCTAAGCACACAACTTTATCTTTGACTAAAGTAAACAAATACTTAGAAGCAGGGCTTTGAACCTGATTTTTCCCAATTGGTTCGTTATTAATAAAATGTATTATTAGTCTACATAATTTTCCTTTAGTCTCTATCTTGTCATCAAACATTAAAAAAGGCTACATTATGTAAGTGGCATAACTTTAATTCTGACATGCCTACATTTGTTTCAGCATTATACATGAATTAAGACAAGGACAATTTCTGCCATGTCGTTTATTGGCAAACAACTTAAACAATGTTTTTATTAGAAAAATAATACTGTGGTATTTCAAGATCATTTTGTTTGTATGGCGAACACTTATTATGTCTTCCAATTGACCTCATGTGGCCACGACACACAGTGACAGGTCTGTGTAGGCTCATGCTACCTACTGGAAATTGTTAATCAACCTCTCTCAAACGCAATATGTAGGATTTAAAAACTCCCTCGCGGGGGCAGATGAAAGTGTTCGGAGGGCCGTACTATCCACACACCTGGTCTAGTCATTCCAAGTTCTATTTAATTTTATGTGGAAAAAAATGAGTAAGTGGGGGACCTTCAAATATTGTTGTGGGCAACTAGGGGGCCTTGAAGTGAAAAAGGTTGGGAACCACTTTGGTTTAATCTATATGAAGAGTTTGGTTCCAAAACGCAATAAATCCATTTTGACTATTTGTGTAAAAATGTGATTTCTATACCAAGAAAGTGACAAGATGAAAACCAATATTTTATGTTACAAACTTTCACATAGCATCTTTAGGGTATAATAACATTAAAAATTCTAATCCATAATATTTTTTTCCGTAAAATGCAATAAATCCAAGTTTTTTTTCAAAATGCTATAAATCTATGAATCAGTATTTAAATGTGCATTCATCTTTGCCATGTTATATTCATTTAGTTGACTAGTGGTATACACTGATTAAAAAAATAAACATTAATAGCATTTATCAAAACACTTACTTTGTCATATTAAGAACACCGTCCTTACGAAAATTAACCATGGTTTAACTACAGTTAAAACCAAAAAAAAACATGGTTACTGTAGTAAAACAATGGTAACCACAAAATAACCATGGTTTTGACAAACATGGTTTTCAAAAACCATAGTTAAACCATGTTTAGTTAAACCATGGTTTTGCTGATAGTAATCAATACACCAAAAAACATTACACTTTTACCACAACAAAACCATGGTTAATTTTCGTAAAGGATTGCTGCTGTCATCCTTGGGAAGTCGTCGCTGAACTTTTTGGACAGCGATCAGCTGTAAAATGTTTTGATCCTGCTCTATTTTTGACTGAATCAATGTGTTAGCATGACAGAAGCTTGATGAGGAATGAGGAATCTGTGTGTATTCAAAGCACCACCATTATTGTTTACAATACATGGAATGGGAGGGTTGTGATTTGTTGAGCGGTTTTATTGCATTCTGCAAAGAAGGAGGACCCGCCCACACACATATATATATATATATATATATATATATATATATATATATATATATATATATATATATATATATATATATATATATATATATATATATATATATATATATATTAGGGCTGTCAATAGATTAAAAAAATTAATCTAGATTAATCGCATGATTTCATAAGTTAACTGCGATTAATCGCAAATTAATCGCACATTTTTATCCATTCTAAATTTACCCTAATTTAACACTTTTCAGGTTTTTAATATTCTAATCATATATACATATATATAGATGCTTTATGCAAATGTATGTTAACAATAGCCTGTTTACATTTTTAACAGATCATCAGCCATTGTTTTGTATATGAATTTTCCTTTCAGAAGATTTTTCTTTCTCCATTTTTGTTTGCTGCTGCATCATTTGTGACCTGTGCTGGCAAGTTGAGTCGGAATTAGCAAATTTTTAAAAAAATAGTTGTTCATATTTTGACATTCTCTATTAAAACATAGAACAATGCATGATTTGTTGAAATATAACAAAATATGACAGAACTACACCTGTTTGAAGTTGAAAGAGTCAAATGACTACAAAAATGTTCGCATCCATACATTATATTACCACATCAATACCTTAAAATCACTGGTAAAAATAATAGATTTAGCACACACAAAGCAAAAACATCATCAATGTATGTTCAACTTTTTTCCTTTTGTTTGATTGACATTGAGACAGACTGCTTAAAATCTAAGTGATCTAATATAATGTTACACATCAGATATTTTTACCCAACAGTTAACCAAACATTTACTTAAAACATAACAGATTATAGAGCCTACCTGCGTGAATTCTTATCAAAACAGATATTTGTAAAACTGTAATTTTGTGTAGATGTCTCTATATCCGGGTCGCGCACTCGCGCGTCTGTGTGCACGCGCTTCAGATATCAGTCAGTCAGCGTGAGGGGATCGCTTTTGAGTATTGTCGCTCTTAATAACTCTTTAACATTAATCAGGTACCGAACTTTATCTCTCTTAATGACTATTTTAACATCAAGCAAGTCCTGCAGTCTATTTTCTAAGTCATGCATAAAAGCGAAACCAAAATGAATTGAGACGCATTTTGTATTAGATTAAGCATTAGGAGGACGGTAACGTTACACCTCTCAGACGTATAAATAACGATCATATCAGATGTCCAACGAGCATTTAGAGCATTGGATTTGGTAGACGATTTGCTTAATGTTCTTATTTCTATGAAAACCTTTTACTCATTTAGAGAGAGTCACATTTGTCTGCGTCTCTGTTCATTCAACTATGGGCTGGACCAAGGGTCAAACAGAAATTGCGCGTTGCGTTAATCTCCGTTAATAAAATTAGTGGCGTTAAAAGGAATTTGCGTTAACGCGTTATTAACGCGTTAATTTTGACAGCCCTAATATATATATATATATATATATATATTAGTTATGCACCGATGTATCGGCCACCGATATTTATCAGCCGATTTTTGATGAATTTGAAACCATCGGCATATCGGCAATAGCACGAGAAAGGCCGATACTGATTGTTTATTAATTAACTGCATAAAGAAATCCGTTATATTTAAAAAAAACGAGTTAATGTTGTTAATAAAATAAATGCTGAATAGCAAAAACCACCTTTGAAGGTTGTCATGCTGTCTTATTATATTTGTTTTAGCTTAATTGGTGCCTCTCTTATTATGTTGGTCAGTTAAATGTTAATTAGATCCAATCCATGTTCAGTAAAAATAATTTGATGCAGAAATAAACTAGCTAATAGACCAACTGTATAGTTTTGTATACAAGTGTTTAATATCGGTATCGGCATCGGCCAGAAGTAGTTTAAATCGGAATCGGTATCGGCCCAAAAAAATCCTATCGGTGCATCCCTAATATATATATATATATATATATATATATATATATATATATATATGTATGTATATATATATATATATATATATATATATATATGTAAGGAATGATTGACGACGGGCCATTGAATTGTAAGAAAATAATGCACACCAAGGTGGTAATGCGGCACGACGCGAACCGCAGGTGTGCATTATTTTCAAATAATTCAAAGGATTATTCCGCTTATACCACGGTTACCACAAACATTGCTCTGATGCCTATTTTTAAGACATTTGACAAGTTAGGTGTGCGGTTTACAGAAAAATAATCAACACCCATAGAACATTTCTCAGCAAATCAGAATGCAGCATTCAACAGACCCGTGGTATATATATATATATATATATATATATATATATATATATATATATATATATATATATATATATGACTGACACTGAAGTTACTAAGGGTGCACTTGATGCGCTTTTGACCCTCAAAACCTGGTTCATTTGCCTCACACATATCATCAACACCTCCCTGCTCACCGGCACATTTACATCCTTTTAAGCAAGCCCTGGTCACTCTATTGCTTAAAAATGCCACACTGAACCCCTTGTTAACGGACAGTTATAGACCTGTCTCAGTCATTCCGTTCATTGCGAAAACACTTGAAAGAGCTGTCTTCAACCAGGTATCTTCTTTTCTATTACTGAAAACTTACTAGATGACAAGCAGTCAGGCTTCAAATGCAACCACTCCACCGAACAGAACTGCTATCGGTCACAGAAGCATTACGGCTAACTAAGGCAGAATCCAAATCTTTGGTTCTGATTCTGCTAGACCTGTCGGCAGCCTTTATTCAAACATCAGATACTACTAGCCACCCTAGTGTCGCTATATCACAGGTACTTCCCTCCAATGGTTCAAATGCCTTTGTCAAAAGCTATAAAGTAAGATGTTAATGAGCATATCCACTGGACATCGGCTATTTTCATCTTTGATAGCTCCTAAAGGCTTCATGTATGAAAACAGCACCATGTCAGCATAGAGCATACAGAACCGGAAGTGATCTACTATGTTTAACAAGAATGCGGAGAAGCGCATGTACCATATAAGGCAAACAGGATATATCAACTTCTTTTCAATGTGTATAAAGAAACCTTCAGTATACAAATCAACCTTTTGTGGATTCTCATATGAAGCATTATCATTAGAGAAGCTGCGATGGCTGGTAAGTCCAAATTCATATTTTAAACAGGTTAAATCTGAAATAAATGTAGTATAAATCATAAAGTCTATACTTTGAAATACAATTTGTACAATTCTTTACCTGTTCACTTTATTAATAAAAAATAAAGAAATATTAAAATTGAATTAGGCTACTTTTTTGTTTGTATTATAAAATGTACACTGTAAAAAATACTTTGCTGCCTTAAACATTTATTCATAGATTAGTTGTCACAACTTATAAAATATAGTTGAGAAAAGTCAACTTCATTTTATAAGTTATAACAACTCACCTGTAGTTATACCAACTCATAGTCAAGATAAATAATAGAAAGTTGAAATGACTTTTAAATCCGAGTTGATTCAACAAAAAATTTTAAGGCAGCAAAGTATTTTTTACAATGTTTGAACTATGAAATACACCTATGAAAAAAATTATGATGAATAAAATTAGTATTCATCTGTGAAGAATACAAAACGTTTAAGTTTCATAATCTTTTGTTAAAGGAATGGTCTACTCATTTTCAATATTAAACTATGTTATTACCTTAACTAAGAATTGTTGATACATCCCCTCTATCATCTGTGTGCGTGCACGTAAGCGCTGGAGCACTCTGCGACGCTTCGATGGCGTTTAGCTTGGCCCCATTCGTTCAGTGGTGCCATTTAGAGATAAAGTTAGAAGTGACCAAACACATCAAAGTTTTTCCTATTTAAGACGAGTAGTTATCCGAGCAAGTTTGGTGGTACAAAATAAAACGTAGCGCTTTTCTAAGCGGATTTAAAAGAGGAACTATATTTTATGGCGTAATAGCACTTTTGGGAGTACTTCGACTCGGCGCAGTAACACCCTCCCTCTCCCATTATGAGAGTGAGAAGGGGAGCGGACTTTTCCAGTAGCGCCTCACTGCAGAACGCGACATCCAGGGGGCGGGGTTGGATTCAGATCCAGGGGCGAAGCTGGATCCAGATCCAGAGAACCCATTGGACGACAGTTTTACCACAAGACACGTCATACACGTGTTGCTGCGTTACCATTTCCGCATTAACTCGTAACTAAATTAAGTTATTCTTTTGACATAAAAACGAACTTTACTTATGACTACAATAAAAGTAGTGCCTTTAGGGTGAAATGTAATTTTTTTGTTATAATGTTTTGGATTAAAACATTTCGGGTAAGCCTACGAGTAATCTTACCACATGCAGTTTAAGACCTATGAATGGATACAGTATAAATATGCATAATTATTAAAATATATAGGCTATGGCATGTTATTTAGAAATTAATAAATTGAATGTTGATCTTTTATGGACGTTGAGCTTGTTTTAACGCGTTTTTGCTTACAGCCACTAGGAAACAGGTTTCCCTAGTAAATGGTTTACTTTTTTTATTTGCTAATAAAAGATATCAAATACATTTGTTTTTATATTTACTCGTATAAGAATAGCTTTGTAATAAGTGGGATAATGTACAAATAAATCCCTTCAGTGATTTCGCATTGTCAGCAACGTGTCCTTACACCTAACTGTGATACTTTCTAAATTATGAATCTTTATTATTAATCAAACGTACACTTAAACTGATAAGAGCAGACGTTAGCGACCCCAGGTTGCAACTTATTGCGGGCTGCAACAACGTAAATATGCGGGTTCATTTGGCGGAACAAAGTATATAAAGTGGGAGGAGTTGGATCTAGATCCAACCCCGCCCCCTGGATGTTGTGTTCCGCAGTGAGAACCATCTCGACTTTTCAGGCGAGTCGAAGTAATCCCAAAAGTGCTATTACGCCATAAAATATAGTTCCTCTTTTAAATCCGCTTAGAAAAGCGGTACATTTTATTTTGTACCACCAAACTTGCTCGTATAACTACTCGTCTTAAATAGGAAAAACGTTGATGTGTTTGGTCACTTCTAACTTTATCTCTAAATGGTACCATTGAATGAATGGGGCTAAGCTAAATGCTATCGAAGCGTCGCAGCGCGCTCCAGCGCTTACGTGCATGCACACAGATGATAGAGGGATGTATCAACAATTCTTAGTTAAGGTAATAACATATTTTAATATTGAAAATGAGTAGACTATTCCTTTAAACACAGAGCTTATTTTTCCTGATAATCCAAAAGTTTATGGGAAAAATTAATAGGCTTTTTAGTGAGGGAACCAGTTGAACTTCTGTTGTTGACTTATAAAAACACGTCATCCCTGCTGCGATTTTATAACAAAACTACCTGCCTGATTTATTTATTTAGTTAACGAAGCATTATATTCCCAAATCATACGCATATTACAATAATAATACAATATAATAATTTAAAATTAACTAAGAATAACAGTAAACATTATAATTGTTAATATTCTGAAATAAGAAAGTCTTGATGACATATGCAGCCTAGAAATGCGATCTCCGGAGGCTGAAGCCTTCGGATTGAGAAATGGCCAGACTCAAATCGACTAGTTCTGCGTAACTGTGCACGTGCAGTATGCTAAAACTATGTAAAGTATACACATTGTTGGCCTATTTCATTGGCTATTTCACCAAAGGAGCATTAAAAACCACAAGCTTGGTATATTAGGAATACTTTATACTTTTAAGTATATCTCCATAAAGGATTGAGTACAGGTAGGCTATATGGGTAAACTTTGAGTATATTTATGTAAGAACATGAAAATGTTTCTTAAAAGGACATAAAAATGAAACTTAAAGTATACTTTCTTATTTTAAAGTTTTAAAGAAGTACACTTACAGCACACTTAAATAAACTTCTTTTTCATAAGGGTATAATTTTGGTATCTTTCACTATAGTGATCTTTCTGGCATTTTATTAATATAATAAGCAATAGATGTTGTATTTTATGGTGTCTTTGCCCATTTCTAGCTTATTGATTTAACTATTTGTCATTACGCAGATCCAAACCCCTCCCATCTTTTAGACAACTTTGATGATTACAACGACACCGATCTCACAAACTCGACCGACTTTGTTTTGGATGAGAGCACCCTACATTGTCCACCCATCCCTATAGCTGATGCAGTCAACATCTCATTCTGCGTCATCTACGTGATCATTTTTCTGGTGGCCGTACCTGGAAATCTGATTGTGGGCTGTGTGATCGGTTCGAACAGACGATCACTTTCTTCTTCGGATGTCTACTTGTTTAACCTGATGTTTGCAGACACTCTATTGGCTCTAATCTTGCCTTTCTCTGCCGTATCCGTAGTTCACGGCTGGGTGTTTGGGGATTTCATGTGTAAACTGGTTTCCCTGGTGAAAGAAATAAACTTTTACACCAGCATCTTGTTTTTGGTGTGCATCGCTATATGGTCATTGTGCGCGCTATGGAATCCCAGAATGCTCAGCGGCGGCAGTGCAGCGGTGTCGCGTGTGCAGTGGTGTGGTTTTTTGGTGGCGTGCTTTCCTTACCCTCGTTTTACAATGAGGCCTATTTTTTCAAAAATGGCGAACAGATCATATGTGCCGAACGCTTTAAGGTGCACAGTGCTGACGAATGGCGACTGGCCACACGTATCATGAGGCACCTGCTTGGCTTTATACTCCCTCTAGTGGTCATGTTGACGTGCTACAGCATGACAGTAGTGCGGCTCTTGCGTACACGTGGTTTCCAGAAGCAGAAAGCCATGAAGGTGATAGTCGCTGTGGTCGTGGCTTTTCTCTTGTGCTGGACCCCTTTTCACGTTGCCACGATGGTCGACACACTGTTGAGGGTCAGAGCCTTTAAATTCAGTTGCTACACACGGAGCTCTGTGGATGTTGCCGTGTTTGCTACGCAAAACCTAGGACTCGTGCACTGCTGTGTAAACCCGATGCTTTACGCTTTTGTGGGAGAGAAATTTCGAAAGCGACTTATGCAATTGCTTCAAAGGCAACAAGTTCTGGATCGCTTTTCAATCTCAAGATCTAGCAGGTCTTCTTCTCTGGCATCTGAATTCACTTCTAACTTCCTGTGAGCTGCAATCATGTGATGGACATCGATCTATGTAAATAATTAAGACAAACTTAGATAGTACCTGTCCTTGTTTGCTTGTATTACTACTTTCTGTTGTAGTGGCTATAATGTTGTTATGCGATGGCTCCCTCTATTGTTCAAAGTCATCACAATGCAGGGTGATGTGAGTGTTAAGAGATAAAATTGGCTACTTTGCTGGCTGAGCTTTTAAAACAAACTATTACTTTTATTATCACATTTGGGTTAAGAATTGAATAACAATAAATCTCAGGTTTTAAATTGTTGTGGAACTCAACATGAACAATCTGTGATACAAACATTTGTGATGCTCCAATTTGTGTGACTTGTTGAGGAGGGCTTACAAATGCATTGTTACATTATTTTAAATTACTTTTACTTTTTTCATGTTTATTTTTAAAAGACCTTTTATAACTTTTCTAAATATGACTATTCTAGCTTGAGAGGTACTTTACGGTCATGTAAATGTAATGTTTGAATGCGTCTGGGTGCAGACCATTGTGTAATGGTTTATAAGTCATGAATGCAATAATATTAAAACTTCTTCAGAGCTTATTATAAATTGATGTATTGTGTGAATTTTAATATATAAAATAAAATATTACAAACCATTTCATTTCTATTTTTCTTCCCAGCTTTTTTGACCTTCATTTTCTGACAGCGTATGCTGTTTTTTTGTCAGTGGGATGGAAAAGCAGAAATATTGAAGAATTGTGAAGCAACAGTTCACAGTGACCACATCCGAGTTAAAGTACAAAAATATATAAGAAAAAAATATAAAAAAAACTGAAACATGCCACATAATTCATACACTGTATTAGAAGTCTTTTGAAGTCAAATTATAATTTTGTGTGAAAATCCTGCATTTTGCATAATGCCTCTGTTAGGTCACTTTATGTTATTTACATAAAATATCTTTCGTAACATGAATAAAAGGGTTAGACATCTGGGCTGGGTTTGAATGACTATTAAGTGTCTTTTATGTAATATGACTTTTATGAAAAATAGCTTTATTTTTATAGTCAGACTTGCTAGTCTTTGTCTGTTTTTCCATTTTTTTTGTGATGCTTTAGGTGTTGACCAAGGTGTTGCTTCATTTAAACACACACACACACACACACACACACACACACACACACACACACACACACAGTCCTAGGAGGGGAAAACCATTGGGATATATACCATTTTTTTCCGATGGCTAAATGACAGTGGGCACAACTGGAGTCACATGTGTAAAACTCTAACTACAGTCTGCACAGCAGCAGTTCATGTGGAACAAACTCTAGTTCATTTTTCATTGCTTGAACACAGTTTTCAAAACTCTACACACTTATCCCATGACTTTAACCACAACCTGCACAACACTGTGGATTTACAGCACTTTGTTCAAATGCTAACACACTGCTGTCAAAACTGTGAACCACACAAACAGAACCACACAAACAGAATTGATTTCAGCCTTGTGCTTTTCAAACACTGCTGATTGCAATTTCAAATAAATAAATAAATGAATATATATATATATATATATATATATATATATATATATATATATATATATATATATATATATATATATATATATATATATATATATATATATATATATATATATATCACATTTTCAAGAAACATAATTCTGTTTGAGTTATAAGCTTGTATATATATATATATATATATATATATATATATATATATATGTGTGTGTGTGTGTGTGTGTGTGTGTGTGTGTGTGTGTGTGTGTGTGTATGTATATGTATATATATGTGTATGTATATATGTATATAAGTGTATATATATGTGTATATGAAGAGTTTGGTTCCAAAACGCAATAAATCCATTTTGACAAATTTTGGTAAAAACGTGTTTTCTATACCAAGAAAGTGACAAGATGAAAACAACTATTTTCTGTTACAAACTTTCACACAGCATCTTTAGGTTATAAAAACATAAAACATTCAAATCCATAAGTTGATTTTCAAAGATTTATTATAAAAACGGATTATTTTTTCCACAAAATGCAATAAATCCATGACAAGTTTTTATTCAAAATGCTATAAATCTATTGAATCAATAGCCTATATAAATGTGCATTCATCTTTGCCATGTTATATTCATTTAGTTGACTAGTTGTACACACTAATTAAAAATATAAACATTAATGTTATTAATCAAAACACTTACTTTGTCATATTAAGAACCCTGTCATTGCGGTTACACTTGACGTCTTCGCTTAACGTCTTTCACAGCGATCAGCTGTAAAATGTTTTTGGTCCTGCTAGATTTTCATTGACTTTGAGTAAAATTATGGAAAGTTTTTCATAAGATCCTCTGGGGTCAATGTTTTAGCATGAGAAGCTTGATGCTGTCGGGAGAACAAGCACCCGTCTCCCGAGTGCCTCTCAGGGAAAATATTAGATGTTGATGGCTTACGTTTCTTTCCCATCACAGTAAACCATCACAGGTTTATCAATGCAATTAAAGTATTATTTTGTTTTGTTTGTTGATCACGAAGTACAAAGTAGATGAGGAAAACTAGGACTCCATGTACTCAGCGTGCCGACATGTTTGTTTACATTGCGTGAATGGTGCGCTGTGGGATTTAATGTGTTCTGTAAAACAGGGGGAGTGGCGTTTATTACATTTTGGGAAAAAAGGGAGAAAAGATGACAGAATAACACGGCGGATATTGGATTTTGCGTAAAATTAAGAATTTACTTTTAACTACTGACCTGATATAATTCTGATTTTGGCAGTAACTCATTTTTTTCAGAAATGGCGATTATTGCGTTTTGGAACCAAACTCTTCATATATATGTGTATGTATATATGTGTATATATATATGTGTATATATATGTGTATGTACACACACATATATACAGATGTGGCCCTTAAAAATGCGCGTCTCTGAGAGCAGAATGCCGCAAGGACTTCCGAAATTCTGCGAGATCCCGCAGAAGGGGGGTTCGGTGGGGGATGCAGGAAATACAAAAACCTGTAGATGGCAGTCGTGTTTCATGTAGGCCATACTGACGACAATTTGTGTGCTTGACTTCATGCTGAGCGTATACTCTATGATATTGAAGTAACATGACACGGATTTTCTGTGTTTAGGAGATACTCTTTGATGCCATACAAATGCAGGCTTTTTTGGCAAACCTTTCGTTGGCGAAGTTTTCTTTGCCAGTTACATAAACAGTGACATACTTCATAAAATTTCGACTCAAACGCGCATCATTTGTCTTATTTTTTTCCGTGTACTTACAGTAGAAGAGACGTGATATATGATAACTGTCTTATAACAAAATAACTCGCGAAGACCTTTGAAGAGACCGAGCGCATTTACGCTATCATTAACTAATTTATCTAATTTTACATTTAGTTCATTTTTGCATCTGAACGTTTAATAGCTTTAACATGGTTGTGTTGCGCTTTTCTGCATTACTGAACAGTAGGAATATAAGTAGAAATATAAGAAAATATAAGGTAAGCGTGTTGTGTGTATTTCCTAATCTAAACGTGCATAAAAACATGAACATGTCATTTAAATAAGCGAAAAATCTTTTTTATGAGCTCAAAATTTTGAATATAATGTGCTATTGCAAAAAATTGCCCATCTCTAATGAGAATATTCATCTTTAAAGTTGAAGAAACCAAAAAGTAATGTACTGATAAGCATTCGTCAAACATAAATAAATAAATATATATATTAGGGATGTGCCCGAAGCAGAATACGCTATTCGCAAGGGCACGGATAATGGCTTTAAAACGAATAACGAATTCATCCGAATAACAGAAAAAATATTCGGCCAGACATCATAACGTGTTTACTGGAACAGCTAAATTAAAGCCCTTAAAGCACGTATAATATGTGTGTGAAGTGAATGAGTGTAATCTATAAAATTACATGAATGACATTTTCTGCGCGTCCCTTATTTAGAAACGCGAGATGTTTTGGAATTAGTTTTAAAACGCTGCTAATATCAAACGTCTTTTAATCCAACTGTTAAAAACTACCCTTTTAGTTTATTTTATTTTATTTAATTACACAAGACCAGAAACCCTTGATAAAATGCTGCACTCTGATAATAAAATATTCGTTAATAACTCCGTGTCTCTATGACTTCGGTCCTCTTTTAATTACTTCAAGTTAAAGCCAGCTTCATTGTCAAGGTGAATATAAAATTAACAAGTAAATAGATAAAAATATGAAAATGTAACATTTTAAAAGCAAAATTTATACTGAAGATTATTATGACATGAATTGCAATTAACATAAAAAGTTAGATAAATTGTAATTGTAAATAACAACTGAAACATTTATATTACATCTTTCTAATTACCTTATTGTTTAAAATCATTTTGCTTGTTTTGAACTAAGTCAAAACTGACTTTAAATAATAGAGCTGTTATTTGAAATTATAAACGAATTTCTGATTATTTATTAATTTAGATGAAGATTAATGAGAAAGTTTTTTTAAACAATTCGTTCTGTTCTCTCAAACGCTGTAGGCTATGTACATATTTAATAATGAGCTTAACAAGTTTGTTGTAATGCTTAATATGCTTTCGTAAATTCTTTCCAAAACAGATGTTTTTTTACTATTCTGTCAGTGCAGGTACTTGCGTGTCTGTGCGTTGCGTTTCGGATCTGTCAGTCAGCGCGAGTCTTGTTGATCTTAATAACTTTTTAACATAAATCAGTCCCGAACTTTATCTCTGTTAATAACTATTTAAACATCAAGCAAGTCCTGCATTTTATTTTCAAATTCCTGCATGTTTTTAAACCGAAACCAAGATGTCAGACATGACACGCATCTTAGTATTAATCATTTCACTCTCAGAAAACGTATTAGATGTTTAATTAATAGAGTACTGAACTAATCATATTTTTATTACTATAAGTACATATGCGTATAAATTTATATAATATGCATAGAAGTATTTTTTAAACAAAGTGCTTTGCGTGCCCTCGACCAATCTGACTACTTCACGTGACTGACTGTCACTGCCTGCACTTTCAACTGTCCTCGCGGCTGCTGCAACATTCGCTCTCTTAATCAACTTTATAAAACAAACAGGTCCTATTGTCTTTGTGCATATAGATCAATTAGATAAATTAATAGAAACAATACAACGTCAGCATATTTCGCGGAGGTTTTAACTGCTGCCAGCACAATGAGAGCCTACAGTATAAAAACAAGATGCTGCGGCCTATAAGCAGCCGGCGGCGGCTGGCTGCAGCCAATGAGCAGCCGGCGGCGGCTGGCTGCAGCCAATGAGCAGCCGGCTGGGGCTGGCTGCAGCATAGATATGTATATAAAGGCTAGATGGCTCAAGGCGGAGTCCCTAACGGCATCACCTGGCGGCCATCTTACGACAGGGCGCTCGCTCACTCGTAGCATTGAGTTTAATGGTGCAGGTACTTTTAAATGACCATAACTTGCTCAATTTTCTACCGATTTTCAAACGGTTTGGGTTTTTACAAACGTTATTAACGTGGCTATAATTCTGGATGCTTTAACATGTTTCATGAATTTATTTTTTATTTTTAGTATAGGTATGCAGTGTCATAGGTACATCTGTGACGTTTATAACAAACCAAACCGTTTGAAAATCGGTAAAAAATTAAGCAAGTTATGGTCATTTAAAAGTACCTGCATCATTAAAACTCAATGCTACGAGTGAGCGAGCGCCCTGTCGTAAGATGGCCGCCAAAATGCGGACGTTGCACTCAATTGGCCAGCAGCGCGGACGAGCCATCTAGCCTTTATATACATATCTATGGGCTGCAGGATGACTTAACCTCCTCGCTCATGTTTTATCAGACAACTACTACTCAATATTTTGCTTTAGTATAATTTTCGGGGAAATTAAAGCGGGATTCGGGATTAAGATTTTGCTTCAGTATGATTTTCGGGACAATTAGAGCAGGATTCGGGATTCGGGACACTAGCTTAGATTTCGGGACTGTCCCGAATTTTTCGGGATGTCTGGTCACCCTAGCTGAAAGACACAATAAACGCTTAAAGCGCTCTCAAATTCAACGCACATAGGCACAAGCTGTATGAGGCTTTGAAAATGAGAAGTTTGTTTTCCATGGCTATTATTGAGAATCAAGTTATTTGTCTTTTTGATTAAAAAAAATGTAATATTATTTTTAATAAATTTAAGTTATAATTATAATAAAAGCAAAAATTCATTTAAAATTGTAAAACAAATTTAATGCTAACTTTACTTACAAATTCAGAAAATATTTTTACAGTGAATAAATAAAACGACATGAAGGAAGTTAATTCCAAAATGTAATTATTGCACATGGTTAAGCTGCTAGTTTTAGCAGCTACCAGTGACAATTAAAAACCACCCACCCCCAGGTCTGCCAATTCTTTGCCAACCCCCAATGCTATAACAAAGGAACTGCAAGAGAATCAAAAGAAAACCGGTTTTTCAAGTATTCACCAGCGTGTGGCGTTTTATTTCCCACCCTTGCAGTTCCTTTGTTTAAATGCAAATCTAGGCCTACTACATGCGCTGTAAGTTATTTTAAATGAATGTTTATAACTTATAAAATTAAGTGGATATCGGGTAACGTAATTTGATATATGTTGATATAACCTGGGCTCTCAAGTCCCACATTCGCCATGAGACACGCGCATTTCTGTGAGTTCACGGTCACACGCCAAACCGTGTAAGCTATTTCTCACGCTGAGAAGTAAAATAGAACTTTTCCTAATAAAGGATGTGCTGGTATACACAGAGCATTCCTGTCGAGTTTAGCAGTATGGTCTTAGGTGTGGTCAACTTTACGCAGCGCCGCCAGAGCCGACAAGCAGATGACATCAGAATACCGCGAGAAATAAGGCAGAGGAGGTTGGTTTCAATCGCTCTCGCGGTACTCTGATGTCATCCACTCATGTTTGAGTCTGTATAAGATAAAAATACAGATTTTGAGGAACAAGTTATTGTTTGGAGATTGTCAATGGACGTTTCTTAGTGGTAAGTTTGTTTTTTCAGTATGGACCAAAACGCCAAATGCATAAAATAAAAATGAAGTAATATTGTAATGTCTTGGCATGATATGTTTTCTAAAATGTTTAAAAATGAACAAATCAGTTGTGCGAAACTACACAGATATATATTTTTTTAATGAAACATATTCAGTGGTTTCAGTGCCTCAGTGCCTCAGGGGTTGAACCGCTGGTTCAGTTTACCCCATTAACACGGTCTCACACCCATGGCGTCGGTGTTTGACGACACTTGACCATGCGTCGGTGTGTTGGCGCGGGGGGTGTGCCTTTCGCGTCATTTTTTGACGAACTGGGGACTTCAATACTATTGGGTACGCGAAATTAAACAGTTGTCGCCTGGCATTGGGGTTAGGTTTAGGTTTGGGTAGGGATGTCATTATGTAAATCTAACCCTAAACCGACGCGAAAATGGTAAGAAAATAGGAAAGAGAATGCAACGGACTTAATAGTATTGGGTTGACCCCATTCACTTTGCCCCACAGCCACCATTTTGGGAAAACTGCCTAGTTTAGTAATTCAGGCTAATCTTTAGCTAAATCATTCACATGATTTTATACATTAGCCTATCACCAATATTTATGCTATAAATAATTAGACCTGAAAAAATCTACTTTGACATAACGACCTGGTATGTATACATTTTACTTTGATAGGATTTTTTGTAAAAAAAAATCATTTTAATCATAACTCTTTAATTTTTCCTTCTCTTTAACATAGCCAAACAGAAATTATGGTTGCTACCTGTATTTGTGGTCACACGGCTACAAATCTGGTTGCCTAGATAAAGGGGGTGGGTTAACTTACCCACTGGCTTATTTTGACCCACTCTCTCCTACTTGGTTTGAGAAACGGCCATTGTTTACAGAAGCCGGAGCGCGAGCTACAAACTACAGAGCGAGTGCGCGGGTGCACAATGGTGAAAGAGCAACACACGATGTAAATAACTAAACCAGTGTTCGCAGTACAGACACTTTATATTTTAGCGTACTGCGTACCTTCACTTTCTTTTGCGTGCCACCACTTCTCATGTTGCTGGTACTCTGCTGTAAAGAGTCAAAGGCCGTTTCTATGTGGCGCTGCGCAGACAGTTCGGCACCGAAGACATCAAAGTACCGCGAGAGCAAGTCGAAATGTTACAAATGGTCAGACTTTACCTTTGCTCTCGCAGTACTCTGATGTCATAAGCCGACCAGTCAGCACCGCACCATTTAAAGTCGAACACACAAAGCGTCAAGGTCTGGGCCCGGTTTCCCAAAAGCATCGTAAGGCTAAGTAGATCGTAAAAACGATTGTACGAATCATCTTAGAATTACGGACCGTTCCGGAGTAGTCGTTAATAGAGTTACAAGGTCACCTGCAGGACAACCAACAAATTGCACTCCAGCAATGACGATAATGTAATGTTTTAAATGTATATTTATTTATTTATTGGGTTCTTCATTGTTTATTTGTTTAAATTACTTTAATATAATATATTTAAAATTAAAATGAGAAATCAAATTTAAATGACTAAACATAAATTAATAGAGAAGTAAAACATATTTGGTAAATTTTGGTAAAAGTTGGTACAAGCAAATTGATAAATGGTTCCTACCAATTTGCTTCTATAATTAATCTACAGTAAAAATAATTGTTTTGAAGTGAAATGGCATCTGATTAAGGAAACCAAATAATATGTACGGTACAATGCAATAATCCCTAATAATAAAAAACATAGATAATAAAAACAAATAATAATAATAATCTAAACTATTTCATAAAATGCAGAATGCATTTCGCAGTGGGAGAAGTCCTAACTAAATACGGATAAAGATTATTTCATTAGGCACACATTTTTAAAACATTTAAATAATTTTAAACCAATAATTGTTTAATGACTAAACTTTATAATATTTACTCATTAAACAATAATGGAAAATATTATAAAAAAACATTAGTTCACATCGGCTGAAGATCATTAGCCTAAACAAGCTTCTGCTACAAATTCGAGTCATTCTATAGGTGACATTTCAGCACTTGACAAACGGATAGCGACTCGTAAGTAGCACTTAAAACTCAGCTGCGAGCGATCGTTTAACGTGCATCTTTGGGAAACGTACGTACATGAACAACGAATGTTTGTTAAGTAGCTCGTAGAAACCGCTCTTAAGTGCTAAGTTCAATCGTTATCGGGAAACCCAGCTCTGGAGGAAAAGCATATGCCCGGAACCCAGGCACGCAGATACCCTCAGAAAACGGCAGATTCATTAACCCTCACCCACGTGTGCATGTTTGTAAGTAGTAGAAGCCAGCGTGATGTTTGCTTTGACAGTTTTTAATAAAAATATTTAAAAAAATCAATTGATATTTGACGTCTATTAACAATAATATATACAAAATAAAGTTATATGGTCATGACTTGCACATTGTGTGTTGCTGTAGTTTAATATAAAGTGCTCATTTGGTTTGGTGTATTTTGAGTGTGGCAGTCATTCTATTAGCCCCAATCAATCACAAATCATCGCTTCTCCTATTTCTTAGTAGGTGAACTGAATCTAATCTGCTGTCATCTGCAGTTATATTTACAGAGACCAGTATTCATTAGATTTTAAAAACTTTTTTTGCCACTTTTAAAACTCTAAAACTAAATAAAAAATATCATATGATATGCCGAATGAGCATATAAACATATGTTTTCTTGTTCGCTCCACGGGTTTAAACGCCGTTTTTTTCCTAAAGAATAATGTTAAAACTTTATTGGTGGTGGTTGAGAATAATTTATATGGCAGAATAATTTATATTGCATTTTAGCGCAATATAAATGTATCATATTGTTATTCTTAATATAAGATAATACTCATATATTTTTACAACACTTTTAACTTTAAAACATACATATAAAGATGCTTAGTACAATAGCTTTGCTTCTGACAACAAGTTTCTGTAATAAATCAGTAAATCAATCACAAAATGTTTTGACAGTGCCGAATAAAATGCTTGTCAATTCAAACAAAGCTGAAAGGTGTATAAAACCGCTTGGATTAACAATATCTGAACTGTGCTCTTTTGCATACCTCTACTTTTCTCATGTCTTTCTTTATACCACATTTATCTCTTTAAAATATTGCTACTTTTAGAAATAATTTGTTTGCATTTTTGTGTATACTGCACACTTTATTTACATCATCTATACCCATAATAACATTTTCTACGTTTTTCTTTCAATAAAGATTAACACATTTATTATTGTCTTAACGTAAAACTTTGTTTTTTTAATTTATAAATTAGATTATATATAAATAAGTTTTAAAAACGAATGTCTGAGATAAGATATCTGGAAGGAGACGCAGCGTGTTTGTCTATATAGCCACATGTTATTAAATGTATTATTTTACTCACACATTTCACAAAGTATACAAATTGTAGGTGTAAATATTCATAAACTCAACACTTCGGAGGTGTTTTCCGTCCTTAAAAGCTGTTCGCTATTTTATTAGATGTAGCATACGCTTAAAATATAATATAAATTTTAAATTAAA
This sequence comes from Misgurnus anguillicaudatus, assembly GCF_027580225.2. Lineage (NCBI taxonomy): Eukaryota > Metazoa > Chordata > Actinopteri > Cypriniformes > Cobitidae > Misgurnus > Misgurnus anguillicaudatus. The sequence continues at coordinate 41,914,614 of NC_073353.2, read as the reverse complement.
ATGTCTGTTCTATTTCTAATCATTTATTTTGGTTTGACCAAATAAAAATACATAAGTGACATTAGGAGATTTTATTAAGTTAATTAATACACTTTTTATATAAATAAGTTTTGAAAAGTGTTGAATACGAATGTCTGAGATAAGGTATCTGGAAGGAGACTCGGAGTGTTTGTTTATAAAGCCACATGTTATTAAATTGATTGTTTTACACACACATTTCACAAAGTACATATTGTAAGTGTAAATATTCATAAACTCAACACTTCGGGGGTGTTTTTTGTATGTAAAAGGCGCAGTTTCTCTGTTCGATAATTTATTAGATGCAGTATAGTTTACATATAAAGTCAATTTTAAATAAAAATTTCTGTTCTATGTCTAGTCATTTCTTTTGGTTTGACCAACTAAAAAATACATAAGTGACATTAAGAGATTTTATAAAGTTATTTTAATCCATTATTTTAATGATATTTACAAAGCCACTGTATATTTTTACAGATATGAATTACGGCTGAAAGGATTTTTAAAAATCACAACACATATGCGCAAAAAAGGTATTATTAAAGGTATTATAAATATAAATATGTAAAACTAAAGATATCATATGCCAACTGTACAGTATGTAAGCATAGGCCTATGTTTTCTTGTTCGCTCTGCGTGGGTTTAAACACTGTTTTTCTAACGAATAATTTTTAAACTTTATTGGTGGTGGTTGAGAAGAATTCCTCTTTCCATATGTAAAGCATTTTAGCGCAATATACATGTGTCATATTATTGTTCTTAATATATAAGAATACTAATATATTTTTACAACACTTTTAACTGTAAAACATGTATTTTTTATACCACATTAATCTCTTTAAAATATTGATACTTTTAGAAAAACGGACATAATTATAAATATTATGAACAAACAATGAAACGAAGTCAAAATTCGACAACACAAATAATTAAGATATTCATTGTAAATAGAGTTAAGTGTATTAGGCTCACACTAAATTCTCCGTTGCACTAAGTATAAATGCATTGTACATACAGTCATCGTTGTATGCACTGTTATGCTGGCAAAAAGGGGTTGACGTCACTTTGCTGTTTTAATAGCAATGTTAAATATACGGCAATGCCCTTATTAACTTCTGGAAACAACCGCAATGACAACGCATATAAAAAAAATTAAGAGTTTTTATGCGCCACCTGGTGGATTTTCTGTGAAGCGAAAAACATTAGGGGAAAAGGCAAAGTAGCCCCCCCGAAAACACTTGCAGAATTCTCCGCGAGACGATTTGGCGAATGCCGCGGGAGAAAACGCGCATTTTTAAAGGCCACATCTGTATATATATATATATATATATATATATATATATATATGTGTGTGTGTGTGTGTGTGTGTGTGTGTGTGTGTGTGTGTGTGTGTGTGTGTGTATGTATGTGTATCTCTATATATATGTGTGTGTGTGTGTGTGTGTGTGTGTGTGTGTGTGTGTGTGTGTGTGTGTGTGTGTGTGTGTGTGTGTGTGTGTGTGTGTGTGTGTATATATTTATTTGTGTGTGTGTGTGTGTATGTGTATGTATATATATGTGTGTGTGTGTGTGTGTGTGTGTGTGTGTGTGTGTGTGTGTGTGTGTGTGTGTGTGTGTGTGTGTGTGTGTGTGTGTGTGTATATATATATATATGAAGAGTTTGGTTCCAAAACGCAATAAATCCATTTTGACAAATTTCGGTAAAAACGTGTTTTCTATACCAAGAAAGTGACAAGATGAAAACCACTATTTTCTGTTACAAACTTTCACATAGCATCTTTAGGTTATAAAAACATAAAAAATTCAAATCCATAACTTGATTTTCAAAGATTTATTATAAAAACTAATTCTTTTTTCCACAAAATGCAATAAATCCATGACAGTTTTTTATTTCAAAATGCTATAAATCTATTAAATTAATGTATAAATGTGCATTCATCTTTACCATTTTATATTTATTTAGTTGACTAGTGGTATACAATGATTAAAAAATAAACATTAATGGCATAAACCAAAACACTTACTTTGTTATATTAAGAACACAATGTTTTAGCATGAGAAGCTTGATGCTGTTGGGAGAACAAGCACCCGAGTGC